>NW_028048466.1:0-417 GCF_054177405.1 Leptonychotes weddellii
AGGCCTCCAACAGCAGACTCTGTCTGTTCCTCACACCTGTCTCCACGGCCAACTGCCAGGTGCCCTGAGCTCTGAAGCCGCCCCTCCAACCACCTCCTTCCCGCGGTGCCAGAGTTCTTCCCAACCTGCACATCTGGGCATGACCCTTGCCTTCTGAGGACCGGCTGGCAGCTCCCACAGCTCCCAGGACCCGGCCCCACACCTCATTCGGGTGCCCGCATCCTCCCTGGTGAACTCCTATTCATCCCCCCAGAGCCCTGGCCCCTGAGTCCCTGCCTCTTCTCGAAGTTTCATCCCTCAGCTCAGCTTGGATACTACCTCTTCTAGGAAGCCATCCCCGAACCAGCAAACTGACGATGAGGCACCTCCTCTGGGCCACGCAGTGCCCCAGGCACCCCCCAACACTGCTCTGCCCAC
>NW_028048467.1:0-417 GCF_054177405.1 Leptonychotes weddellii
ACTTTTCATAATGCTTTCTGGGGCTAAGTGATGTTTCTGGTGAAAGTACATACATAGCAGGGTACCTGGCACAGAATTAGTATTCATAACATTCAACTGATATGTCTGTATGCTAGGATCTTAGAATGTGAGACTACTTCCCGTGGTATAGATAAAGTTCATTACATGAAATATATCAAAAAATCAAAGGGAAATCTAGGTGCTGATTATATTTATAGATTTTTGAAGCAACTGTTGTATTTCATAAGCATTCGGGATTATTTATATTGCCCCCTCCAAGTTCAATTTTAATGTTATTATGATTGATGATGTTCCTGGTTTCTCATTAAGAGGTTTTTCGGCTTTACTTGGAACAACTCATCCCAGACTGACTAGGCCATAAAATACGGTACTCATTTTCTTTAATTTGTCATTTAT
>NW_028048468.1:0-417 GCF_054177405.1 Leptonychotes weddellii
ATGCGGGACTCGATCCCAGGACCCTGGGATCATGACCTGAGCTGAAGGCAGTCGCTTAACCAACTGAGCCACCCAGGCGCCCAATTTTTTTATTATTTTTTTAAAGATTTTATTTATTTATTTGTCAGAGAGAGAGCATGAGGGAGAGCATGAGCAGGGGGAGGAGGCGGGACAGAGGGAGAAGCAGGCTGCCTGTCGAGCAGGGAGCCCAATGTGGGACTTGATCCCAGCACTCTGGGATCATGACCTGACCCAAAGGCAGATGCTTAACTGACTGAGCCACCCAGGCATCCCTATTGTCTCCATTTTAATGAGGTTATCTCAGATAATTACATTGCCTGGAGAAATATAAACATTATAGTGATCACTTAGAATTTTGGTGTCTGGTTATAAACAAGACTTTTTCCACTACATGAA
>NW_028048469.1:0-9183 GCF_054177405.1 Leptonychotes weddellii
AAAAAAAAAAAAAGGTTGTGCAGACTCTTCATAAAATCTTTCACTACATATGAACTTTAACGATTTTGACTGAGAAACAGAATCATGAATTAAAGGGTCAAATCTGACTCCTTTATTCACAAAAGCGGAGGTAGGCCCAGATAAATTAAATGATTTGTCCACTGTTATATAATCTAGGATTAGAGCCAAGCTTATGATTCAGTCTGATTTAATATCCGCTGCTCATTTTAATAACCACATTCTATAAATAATCATTAAGTGGTGGCACTGTAAAGTGAATAATACTTAGAATATGTGAATTATACAAATATATATAATATATTCTTCTGCCAGACTTTATAATGAATGAAAATTAGTAATCTGAGACGATAAAGCAAAAAACAGTTCAACAGAAGAGCTAAACTCAACATCTACTGAGACTTTAAAGAAACTTCAGGGCTAATTACTAGAGATTAAATTACATTATAAAAAGTTTTGAGGGGGGAGTTTTGTGCATTTAACAAACTTAGGCCAAAAACATTTGTAATTTAAATCTGAATACATTGCACTAAAATCAGTAAGCATGAAGTAAATGCTTGCTATTTAGTATTTTTCCATGGCATTGTTTTAAAGCGTTCATATATCTTTCTTTTTTCAACTAGGATCACGTCCAGAGAGATCATCACTAGAGACTCTTAGGCAATGCGGATTTTGACCCTCTATCTCTTGCCTGAAGCACTCTTCAAATTCTGCATTCTTTCAAACATGGTGAGTTATGAAATCTGACCTTCCAATGATATGTGGGATTTCTCCTGCAGAGAAATCTCCTTCAGAAAAAGCAACCTTCTGAAATTTCTGGAAATTCTTCAGTTGTCTATATTCATTATGTACAGTGGATCAGTTTCTGGGTAGAGAGTTACTAACCACTCACAGTTTAAAACAATTAGTAAAACTTCTCTGGGAAGCATCTATCATCCTCCTGAAGTTTATTATTGCTAGTTTTTCTTTAGTTGACTACAGAGATTATTTTTGGAGCTCTCATTTCTTTCCAGGATCATTTTCTTGAGTCAGTTTGTTACTTTGTGGCATGCTGTCACTACACTGAAATTTTAAAAACTAATTATACTAAAATTTTAAAGACACTGGCTCCGCACGTGACAGAGAGGCCCCAAATCAGAAAACCAATGGCAACAACTGAAAAAGCAAGCATTTCAAATCCTTTAAGTGCATAGAAGTTTGTTTTTCTAATGTGTGCTTAATTCTTTCATATCTGACCTGTTGTCATCATACCTTTGAAAACTAAGGTTACATTAAAGTAGACTTTACTTCATGAAAACCGCATTTTAGGGTAGAAATTAAGACTAAGGGGAAAAAAGGTATTACTTTCCTTAATGAAGGTGCATGGTTAAACAGCAACAACAGAGTCCATAAAAATGTATAATAAAAAGAAAAATTCCTTTCCACTCCTTCCACCCCTAACTCCACTCTCCAGACACAGCCACTTTAAAAGTCTATTCTTAAGTTTCTCTGGTGGTTACCTCTATGGGAATTTAAATAAAAATGATTAATTTACCAAAAGCAGTAAAAATATCTTTAGATCTTATCTATTAATCCTCTTATATGAGAGATGAAATTAAAGTTCATTTATACTAACCCTCTCTCCTGTATTTCTAGTAAATGTATTATTCTAATACCATAATTTGTTTCCTTTGCAATCTTAAATATACTTAAACTTCTCATTTTTATTCTACATGTCTTAATTCCCTCATTTGCAGTTAAGGATGCAGGTGCCTTTCCCACTTTCCACCCAACTTCTCCTAACTTATGTTGACAAACTTAATAACTATGTTCTGTTGCCTAAATACAATGAAAACTTCTTGTCTTACTATAAGCTGATTCTAAAAGTTGAAAACAAGCAAACAGCAGTTTACCTTAACATGACCCCATAAATATTGTTCACTGTAATACAGAAAGTATGATAGGATTTCCTTGCCCAATGCCATATTAGCAGAGGAAAATATTTCTTAATTTTAAGATAAAATGAACTTTTCCATGAACCCCATAAAATACTGAAAATCAGCTATTTCACATAGCATTATCTATTGGTCTTCTTGCCAAAAAATATAAAACCTGAATCCAATCAAACTTTAACAACTAGCTTCAAATTACTGGAAATACAGAAAGGCAGAGGAACAAGTTAAACAACAACCTCAAGGAAGTAAACAGTCAAATCCTGAATGTGGGATATTCTACAGGCAAAGTGTTTCTTCAATATGTCAAATGGCATGAGGAAAAAAAACAACACACAACCAGATACCATGCAAGGATCTTGTCTGGATCAATTTGAACATATCAACTATACAAATACATTTTTGAGACAAATGGAGAAACTTGATTATGAACTGGAATGTTAGATTATACCAAGAAATTACTGTTAATTTTGTAGGTTTCCTAATGGCATTATTATTAAAAAAGTAAATGTCTTTATTTTCTTTTAGAGATTGAAACTGAAGGATGCAGATGCATTATTTACTGTCTATAATTTGCTTTTAAATATTTATATGCCAAGTCAGAAAAAAGTGGATAGATGAAACAAATGCGGCGTGCTTTTTTATAACTGCTGAATCCAGTGATGGGTATATAAGAATTCACCATACTATTCTCTCTGCTTCTCTGTATATGGGAATACTTTCATAATAGCAAAGCAACTGCCATATTTAATTCCTAGGACTAATATTTTCTTGTTGAACTTTTGTATTTTCTTGCTATTTCTATACTTGGAATTTTCTTGGAATGTGTGTGTGTGTACCACAAATAACAAACTTACAACAAATCTTGAAAAATTATTCTGCTTCTCAATTGTATGCTTGATACCCTATGGAACTCATTTTCTTCTCAGATACTTCTCAGGGCCCTCACTTACTGCTTCAGGCAGGCTAGTTGTCTCTTAAGCCTCTGTATTATTTATGTTTTTAATTTTCTGTATTTCATGATGTTTCGACATCTTATAAAAAGCTTTCTGGCTGGGGAGAGACTGCTTCCTGGGCTAGTCAATTCTAGGAGCCAGCAAAGGGCTCAGCCAGGAGTAGGCTTTGGATATGCAAACTGACCAGTCCTGAGCCACACCTCCTCCACCAGCCCAAGCAACCCAGGAGGCACGTGCTTAACCAAGTCAGGCCCAGTACTAACCAACTAGAGACCACCTGCAGAGCCTAGAGTCCCTGGGAATGATTCAAACCAGCCAGACAGAAACTGCTTGCCCTGTCCTGCATTGACTTTCCTGTGGAAACCTCACTGAAGATTCTGGCCCAGATTTTTCTTTTGCTCCTGTCCTTTTGCCACTTGACCAAAACCTGGTGCTGCTTCTGTGATCCTGCGTGGCATGCAGTGACCCCCTCTCTGAGACCTGTGATTTATAATGAACTTTGTTCCTTGAGCCCTTCCTGTGCCTCTCTGAGGCCACACCTGACTGACCACAGTAGTTATCATCTTATAACTGTCCTTAAATCAACTCCTGGTTAAAGCTTTCATTCAACCCATGTTCTTCTCTTTCTTGGTCTTCTGCCTTATTATTCATATCAAATCTGGTGTGTGAGAAATAACTTCGAGTTCTTGCTGTTTTAATTTTACATTCACATTCTTGATCAATAATCTGTCAGTTCAAAGTAATTTTCCAACTGTGCACTTGAGGCATTGGTCCAGTGACAGTGATGAGAAGTCTGATGGCAGTGTGACTCTTCTTTTTTTTTAACTCAGGTTTTTTATTCATGATTTATTTATTTATTTATTTTTTAAGTAGGCTCCACACCCAACGTGGGGCTTGAACTCACAACCCTGAGATCAAGAGTCACATGCTCTACCAACTGAGCCAGCCAGGTGCCCCAACAGTGTGATTCATATTCCTTGTACATAAACTCTATTGTTATTTCTGAGATCTTTCAGAATATTATTTGACTTGGCAGTAGTAAGACTGTATGAGGCTGTGTCTAGATGTAGGTCTTTTCTCATTAATCTTGCTCAGCATTCTGTAGATTCTTCCAGTCTAAGGATGCATGTTTTTCTCTCAGCTTTGGAGAGTTTTCTTCTATTATTTCTTTGACAAGTTCTTCCCTCTTATTTTTTATTCTTCCCCAGAGTATCTATTTTTCCTGTCATATTTTCTTTTTTTAAAAAAAATATTTTATTTATTTATTTGAGAGAGTGAGCAAGAGAGAGAACACAGGCAGGAGGAGCAGCAGAGAGAGGGAGAAGCAGGCTCCCCACTGAGCAGGGAGCCTGACGCGGGGTTTAATCCCAGGACCCCAGGATCATGACCTGAGCCGAAGGCAGACGCTTAACCGCCTAAGCCACCCAGGCGCCCCTCTTGTCATTTTCCATCTGTCTGTTTGCTCTATATTTCTATGACATTCCAGTATTATTTTTAACCTCTCTTAACAACTTTTCTAATCAAATTTTAAATTTGCAAATGCTTTCTTGTTCTGTTTTTGATAATACAGATATGTTTTCTCAAATTCCTCTAAAATATAGCCATTATTTTTCTTTTTTTTTTAAAGATTTTATTTATTTGACAGAGCGAGAGCACAAGTAGGCAGAGCAGCAGGCAGAGGGAGAGGGAGAAGCAGGCTCTCAGCGGAACAGGGAGCCCAACGTGGGGCTCGATCCCAGCACCCTGGGATCATGACCTGAGCCGAAGGCAGACGCTTCACCAACTAAGCCACCCAGGCGTGCCAGCCATTACTTTTCTTAAAGATTTATTTCCTAAAGATTTCCTCCATGGTCAGTTGATCTGCTGTTTTACCTTCTTTCCTTCAAGGTACTTGTTTTACTTTGCTTGCATGTCTGGTATTAGGCTGGAGACATCTACCTCTCCTGCAATGCCTAAATGAGGAGCGCTTTCTCGCTCTCCTCCAAAGGTTTGACTCTGCAATGCCAACAACACACCAGTGCTTCTAGTCCTTTCTGGTTAATTCCTTCAATTTCTCTAGAGAGAATCTCTCCAATTTTTTTTTTTTTTAATCTAGGTTATTTGGAACTTCAGAATGAGAGAGGGGGTAGGGTATCAAATCATACAGCTGTTCTTTAGACAGGTCTTCGAATAATCTTGCTATTTTCAGATCCATTTCTCATTCCTACATGCCACAAAAGCCAAAGCTGAACCTGAAGATTCTTTGGGGGGTTAGCTGGAAAGGTCACTCCTAATCCTACCATAACCCCCTTTTTTGCAAATTATTTTGGTGTTTCTTCCAATCTGTTTACTAAACAGCATGATTCTCCATCTTTCCTTTTAGATATTTCTCCAATTATAATTTCTTCCTCTCTCTTTGCTGTTAAAGTTTACCTCCAGTTGTATTCCTTTATTTCATTTTCAGTGGAGTCTAATATGTACAAGGGAGAACATGCATGAACACAGACCTCTGTGTGGAACCAGAAGTCCCATTTCCTTTAAGTGTTTGTAAATGTGATGAATCATATTCTCTTTCACTATCGCTTGTGCTCTGACTCTTGCCCTCTCCCCCACTCCCTATCTCATCTTTTTTTCCCCCCAGAACCTCTTGTATCCAACTACCTACAGGGCATCTCCACTTGAAAACCTTACATGCCCCTCAAACTCAACTGTCCCAGTCATCTTCCCCAACATACCTGGACATTATATAGGCATCCTCTATCTTAGTTCCTGTCACAATATATCCAGTCACACAAGCCAGAAACCCAGAGGCTATTTTGGCTCCCATTTCCCCTCAATTCCTACTCCCAAAGTGTCACCAAGTGTGGTCAAGTTAACCTTCTAGTGGCTTAGTCAGTTAAGTGTCTGCCTTCGGCTCAGGTCATGATCCCAGGGTCCTGGGATCGAGCCCTGCATTGGGCTCCCTGCTTGGCGGGAAGCCTGCTTCTCCCTCTCCCACTCCCCCTGCTTGTGTTCCCTCTTTCACTGTATCTCTCTCTGTCAAATAAATAAATAAAATCTTTAAAAAAAAAAAAGTTAACCTTCTAATTATTTTTCCAACGAGGCCACATCTGTTCATCTCCTTTGCTATCACTCCAGACCAAGTCCCCATCAAATTTTGACTAGACCTGGAAACACTGTATTTTGATGGATTTTAAACTCTATCTTCCATTCTCCCTCAGAAAATGCATATTACTGAATTTTACCATCTGTTATCCTTCCTTTGTGGCTATTATATTCTGTACACTCAGTCATACTTCTTCCTCATTAACCAATAACCTCAATACCTGGATCACTATACCTCATTTCCACCCCCAGACCCACTATCACTCTTGACAATTTCAATATTCACACTGAAGATCCACCTAATACCCTGGTCTTTTGTTGCTAGAACCCCTTAGTGATATGATTTGTAAATCCACCCCACCTCAGTCACTCAACTCATAGGTCTAGCATTGATTCTCCTCTTTCCTCATATTCTAGATCCACTTCAAATAAAATTCTGACAGCTTACCTCCAAAATATCTCCTGAATCTGAGCTGTACCATTTTCACTAATTATTGATACTAGTCCACTCTACTATCATCTGTTACTTCAACTACTGCAACTGCCTAATTGACCCCCCACCCTATTTGTTATCTGTTCTCTTTATATTCTAAAGTCCATATTCCACACAGTAGCCAGAATGATCATTTATTTATTTTTTTAAAGATTTTATTTATTTATTTGACAGAGAGAGACACAGTGAGAGAGGGAACACAAGCAGGGGGAGTGGGAGTGGGAGAGGGAGAAGCAGGCTTCCCGCTGAGCAGGGAGCCCGATGCGGGGCTCGATCCCAGGACCCTGGGATCATGACCTGAGCCAAAGGCAGACGCTTAACGACTGAGCCACCCAGGTGCCCCCAGAATGATCATTTAAAAATGTAATTCTGATATCACCACTGCACATTCTCCAGTCGGTTTCCATTACACTTGGGGTACAATCCAAACTCCTTTTCATGTCCTCCAAGATCTGTCCCTTACCCACTTCTCTCATTCTTTTCCTTCTACCCTTCCTCTTGATCACTAACATCGAGCCACACTGATCTTTCTATTTTCAATTTTGGATCTTTAGCAATCGCACTTAAAACACTTATATTTTGATATATTAAGTGGTTCACATCAATCTTTTGTTGGTGGTGGTTAACTAAAGTTAATGATTTCTAAAGTTTGTTGGAGATTGATTCTTGTTAGCTCTTTCAAAAATTAGAATTTTCCAGTACTGACAAAAGGAGGAAACAAAACCTCTTTGAGCCTTATCATTCACTTAAATGTTTTCCCTAAATGAAAGAAAAATGACCAAAAATATTATTAAAAGATGCTTTCTCCCCTGAAACTAATAATACACTGTATGTTAACTAAATTGAATTTAAATTTTAAAAAAAGATGCTTTCTGCTCTCAGTAAAAATAAAATTATTCTAAATGTATCTTGAATTCTTTTTTCTTTTTTTAAAGATTTTATTTATTTGTCAGAAAGAGAGAGAGAGAGAGAAAGCACAAGCAGGGGGAGGAGCAGGCAGAGGGAGAAGCAGGCTTCCCGCTGAGCAGGGAGCCCGAAGTGGGACTCGATCTCAGGACCCTGGGATCATGACCTGAGCTGAAGGCAGATGCTTCACTGACTGAGCCACCTAAGTGTCCTGGTATCTCGGATTCTGATCATTATACTTTTATAAAATAAAAAGTGAAAAATATCTATGTCTTTACTGAAAGTATGTATGAGAAATATTTAACATTAGAGAGAGGTATGGGGGTAAAAGGAAAGGAAACATTTCATATATATTCTATTATTTTTTGAATTTACTATATGTCAGTAATTTTAGTGTTTAAATTATATTTTAAAGGAAAATACATATGTGTTAATAGTAGCAGATATTGAAGGTCCTTTTCTATATTTTTCTAAAATTCAACACAATACTTTCACCCTAAATAACCTACTTAGATGTGTAAAATTATTACTTCATTAGTTTTCTTTAAAATACTGAATATATAAATATAATACTCCAGGTATTTTTAAAAAGGATACATTTGAGTAGCAGTTCCCAAAGTTAAGAAATTTGCGGAGTCTTCAAGATCCTTTCAGAGGATTCATAGAGTCAAAATAATTTTCATAAGACTTTGTCTGTTTTACAGGTCTGACATCTGCACTGATGGTACAAAAGCAATGATGGGTATAACATTTGGCACTTTAGACTGAATCAAGGCAGTGGCACCAAACTGTTACTAGTAGTCACTGTATTCTTTACCACCAAGTACAGTTTTGTTTTGTTTTGTTTTTAAAAGACTAGTTTCACTTAAGACAATGCTTAATGAAACAATAACAATTATAAATTTCATTAAATGGGGACCCTTGAATGCATGACTTTTTAACATTCTGTGTGACGAACTGGGAAATACGCAGAAAATACTTGCTGCACACTTAGGTATAATGCCTGTGTCAAGGAAATCACTTATCGAATTGCAAGCTGAACTATCTACTTTTTCCTTAGAATACTATTTTTTTTTTTAAAGATTTTATTTATTTGAGAGAGAGAGAATGAGAGACAGAGAGCATGAGAGGGAGGAGGGTCAGAAGGAGAAGCAGACTCCCTGCCGAGCAGGGAGCCCGATGCGGGACTCGATCCTGGGACTCCAGGATCATGACCTGAGCCGAAGGCAGTCGCTTCACCAACTGAACCACCCAGGCGCCCTAGAATACTATTTTTACTTAAGAAAAAAATGACTACCAGACAAACTATGATTATGAAGAATTATGTACCTAGGAGATATTTTATTGAAAATCCATGAAGTGAACATGCTGCTTCAAGGATGTAACTCACAATATTGTTGATAATAAAACACAAGTTTTTTGGTTTTTTTGCTTTTAATTTTATTATGTTAGTCACCATACATGTATCATTGGTTTTTGATGTGGTGATCCACGATCCATTGTTTTCGTATAACACCCAGTGCTCCATGCAGTTCGTGCCCTCCTTAATACCCATCACCGGGCTAACCAATCCCCCCTCCCCCCTCCCCTCTAAAACCCTGTTTCTCAGAGTCCATAGTCTCTCATGGTTCATCTCTCCCTCCAATTCCTCCCCCCTCCTCATTTTTCCCTTCCTTCTCCTAATGTCCTCCTTGCTATTCCTATGTTCCACAATAAGTGAAACCATATGATAATTGACTTTCTCTGCTTATTTCAGTTGGCATAATCTCCTCCAGTCCCATCCATGTTGCTATAA
>NW_028048470.1:0-417 GCF_054177405.1 Leptonychotes weddellii
GACCTGGCAGAGTATGTAGCTCCGAGGGGACAACCTGCCGGCTCTATTCAGATATTTGAAGCATTGACGCTTAGGGAAGCAACTAGATTTATTTTGCACTACTTAGATGTTAAAACTGGATGGTAACTGCGTAAATGGGAAAAAAACCCCAAATTTGCTGGTGGAATTATCTGACCAAGTTCGCTTTGTGAAAAACATTTCCCTACTAATGAGACACCTTATTTCTCCGTAAGTTTGAGAGCTGCACTACCCAGGAGAAAGTAGAATGTAAGCCACTTAGGAAATTTAACATTTCCTAGGAGTCATATTAAAAGAGGTAAAAAGAGGGGTGCCTGGGTGGCTCAGTCGTTAAGCATCTGCCTTCGGCTCAGGTCATGATCCCAGGGTCCTGGGATCGATCCCCGCATCGGGCTCCCT
>NW_028048471.1:0-417 GCF_054177405.1 Leptonychotes weddellii
TTTTTTTTTCTTAACATATATTGCATTATTTGTTTCACCAGTCAACTTTTAACCTTTCTTTAGGCTGCAGGCTCCTAGCAAGATGCACTAAGGAGTGATTTTTGTTACTACTTCTTCATCTTTACTCCACCTTTTTTTTTTTTCAATCTTTTCTAAATTTCTTCACTTGGGAATAAAACTTTACACTTTATGCCTAGAGGCCCAAAGCAATTTGAAGCAACGACCACCAGAAGCACAAAAAAAAAAAAAAGAAAAAAGAAAAAAAACCCAGAAAAATGACAAGAAGTGTGGGTAGGCATGAATGTATTTCAAGCATTCCAGGCACACTTACTTTCCCATGGTTAACAAATACGCAAGTGAACAATATATGTGTAAATCAGGATACAGAAAAGGGTCATCCTATTTATAAAATCCCTG
>NW_028048472.1:0-417 GCF_054177405.1 Leptonychotes weddellii
GAGATGCAGCTGCTGTCGATGATCAGAGACAGTAAGAGAGAGAGAAATATCCTGACTTCCCTCTCCCTCCTTTCTGCTCCCTCACCATTGTCTTCTTTTTTTTTTTTTTTAAGATTTTATTTATTTATTTGAGACAGAGAGAATGAGAGACAGAGAGCATGAGAGGGAGGAGGGTCAGAGGGAGAAGCAGACTCCCTGCTGAGCAGGGAGCCTGATGTGGGACTCGATCCCGGGACTCCAGGATCATGACCTGAGCCGAAGGCAGTCGCTTAACCAACTGAGCCACCCAGGCGCCCCCTCACCATTGTCTTCTTTTGAACAATCTCACTGGCCACCAGTTGGCAATGAAACCTGGGAATTGTAATCTCCTATGATACTACCCAGAGCCAGGGGAAGGGAGGGAATGGATTAAGGACA
>NW_028048473.1:0-417 GCF_054177405.1 Leptonychotes weddellii
ATGTGCCAAGATAACTGTTATACAATTTAAAAAGATATGTTCTTGACTTTAAGATTAATCATAGTTCTTTTATATTGAAAGTTGAAAAGTTCATTTTCGCAATAAGACATAGACAAAGAAATATCTTTTCCAAATTTCATGAGGTATTGCAAAGAATATTTCTGTTTGCCTGGAAATTCTAGAACATTCAACTGAAAAACTCAGAATTAGCAAGAGAACTCAATCATACAGCCACTGATAGAAAATTAAAAAAAAAAAAAAAGATTCCCTATAAGCCAGTAAGAAGCAGTTAGAAAATTTAACTGTATATGGGTATGGGCCAAGGAAGAGGAGTTTCATTCACAATAGTAACAAAAATACAAAGTGCTTGGTGTGCCTGCTTGGCTTAGTCAGTACGGCATGTGATTCTTTTCTTTT
>NW_028048474.1:0-417 GCF_054177405.1 Leptonychotes weddellii
AAAAATCTTATCAAAATAATAACTAATAATAAAGTATACGTACCAAAAATAGGGACTAGACTACTCATTTGAATATACTCTTACAGAGAATAATACAGATCTTTTTTTTAACAATGAAATTATGTTGAGTCCACTTAATTTGTATTAAACAATGTATAAGGGGCAGCCATTGCTGTTATAAACTTTGCTAGATATTCAATTGGCAGCAATTTAAAAAAAAGACTGGTTTCTTCTACCTACTAATTCTTTTTTTTTAATTTAATTTAATTTTTTTTATTCTTATGTTAATCCCCATACATTACATCATTAGTTTTAGATGAAGTGTTCCATGATTCATTGTTTGTGCATAACACCCAGTGCTCCATGCAGAATGTGCCCTCCTCCAGGCTAAATTATACCCACCACCAGGCTAACCCA
>NW_028048475.1:0-417 GCF_054177405.1 Leptonychotes weddellii
CTTTCCCTGTCTTTTCCCCCGGTTTCAGGTCTCTTGTGATTGGTTTAGTGTATAATTTTCTGGGGTCATTGTTACCCTGTTAGCATTTTGTTCTCTCATTCATCTATTCTTTTCTGGACAAAATGACAAGATGGAAAAAATCACTCAACAAAAAGAACAAGAGGCAGTACCAACTGCCAGGGACATAATCAATATTGAAATTAGTAAGATGTTGGATATAGAGTTCAGAATGATGATTATAAAGATACTAATTGGGCTTGAAAAAAGCATGGAAGATACTAGAGAAACGCTTTCTGGAGAAATAGAAGAACTAAAATCTAACCAAGTTGAAATCAAAAAGGCTATTAATGAGGTACAATCAAAAAGGGAGGCTCTACCTGCTAGGATAAATGAGGCAGAAGAGAGAATTAGTGATAG
>NW_028048476.1:0-417 GCF_054177405.1 Leptonychotes weddellii
GCCCTTGGAGAGTTTATAACCCTGGTGGGTGGGGTGAGGGAGAGCTTGATCCTAACATTTTACACACGTGAAAAGTGAAATTCAGACAGGCAGGGCCACCAAGGAGAAAGGGACACAGGACTGGGTTTTCTGACACCCAGTCCCAAGCTCTTTTCTGCAGCCCTTTAAGTGTATTTTCCTACTATGCTGGGCATTTACAGCTCCACTCCACTTGCAATGCTGGGACGTCTGTTTAAGAAAACACTGCCAGGGTCTAAGAGTGGTGCAGAACACATCTTTGGACATGAGTCTTTTCCTAGATGGAGAAATGGCATGCATTGTGGAGAGACTTCCTGCCCTCCAAGCCTGATGGCTTTCTGGGAACTGCTCATGTTGTTCCACAGTCCTCTGATGAGTGTCTCTGGGGCCACAATGTCC
>NW_028048477.1:0-417 GCF_054177405.1 Leptonychotes weddellii
CTTTCATGGATCATGCTTTTGGTCTTATATCTTAAAAGTCAATACCAAGTCCAGGGTCACCTGTATTTCCTCTTTATGTTATCCTCTAGCAGATTTATTATAATTTTAAATCGATAATCTATTTTGAATTAATTTCTGTGATAGGTAGAAGGTCTGTGTTTAAAGTTATGTTTTTCCATGTGGATGTCCAGTCAGAATTAATTTTTTCCACCATATGTATGCCCAAGTACCCAGTACAGTTCATTAGTGGTTAATTGCATTCATTTCGGGTTTATTTTTCCTAAATTTTCTTGTGCATGAATGAACAGATAAATGTATATCTCCTTATATTGCCTTAACTATTACATGAAAGGTAACATACCACAGATGCTTTTGGTACTTTGCTTTTTGTTTTTTCCTTTAAAAATTATAATCCAG
>NW_028048478.1:0-417 GCF_054177405.1 Leptonychotes weddellii
CATTTGGTAAAGGCGAGGCAATTTTGTAATTGCAATCTGAAATCAGACGTTACTGCAAGAGGTTTTCAGGGCTAAAGTCATTTGAGTTTCTATACAAATGATTGGGAATGGGAGCGATCGTGGATCGTGAATTCCCTCTTGCTGCTGGGGTGGTTTGCACCGGCTGGATGAGTTGTCCCCACCCCCCCACACACACACTCACACCCTCACACCTGTATACACGCACACTCCCTCTGTCGCTCCACTTCTGTGTCAATGAAGCCAAAAGGAAATTTAGCAGACTTTAAGGGTTTTCTTTATTTGAAGAAACGTATGTTGAACCAGTGAAAAGGATAAAAAGCAGATTAAGGAAAGCCAGGAACTCTGGAGACATGAGATGCGATGGTGAGTCTTCTTCATTTCCAAACACCCAGAGAG
>NW_028048479.1:0-417 GCF_054177405.1 Leptonychotes weddellii
AAAAATCTTATCAAAATAATAACTAATAATAAAGTATACGTACCAAAAATAGGGACTAGACTACTCATTTGAATATACTCTTACAGAGAATAATACAGATCTTTTTTTTAACAATGAAATTATGTTGAGTCCACTTAATTTGTATTAAACAATGTATAAGGGGCAGCCATTGCTGTTATAAACTTTCCTAGATATTCAATTGGCAGCAATTTAAAAAAAAGACTGGTTTCTTCCACCTACTAATTCTTTTTTTTTAATTTAATTTTATTTTTTTTATTCTTATGTTAATCCCCATACATTACATCATTAGTTTTAGATGAAGTGTTCCATGATTCATTGTTTGTGCATAACACCCAGTGCTCCATGCAGAATGTGCCCTCCTCCAGGCTAAATTATACCCACCACCAGGCTAACCCA
>NW_028048480.1:0-9182 GCF_054177405.1 Leptonychotes weddellii
GGGTATTGAGGAGGGCACATTCTGCATGGAGCACTGGGTGTTATGCACAAACAATGAATCATGGAACACTTCATCTAAAACTAATGATGTAATGTATGGGGATTAACATAAGAATAAAAAAAAAAAAAAAAGAATAACAGGCATTGAAACTTTTCTGCCCTCACTGTCACTATATTCCTTCAACTGGAAGAATACGTGGTACCAAAAAGATTCTCTACAATTATTTGTTCATTATTACTCAACACTGGAAACAACCTAAATTGTCTTCAGTGGGAGAAAAAATAAACAGTGACAAATCCCTTCGAAGCAATTCTTCTTAGCAATAAAAAGAGTGAATTATTGATTCAGGCAACAATTTGTATGGATCATAGACTCCGATGGTCACATATTCTGATTCCATTTATGTGGAATAATAAAAAAGACAAAACTCCAGTTACATATCAGTGTGACTACAAGTGGACAGCATGAAAGAGTATTTTGGATGATGGAATATTCTCCATACTGATTATAATGGTAGTTAAATGAATATATATGTGTGTTAAATTCATAGACCTATACACTAAAAGTAGTCAATTTTACTGTATGTTAATTTAAAAATAAACTACTTTTTGGAAATATATTCTGACATAAAAATGCATGTCAGTATGTAGACTGTCTACAATGTCCAAAAAAAGTCACAAAACAATTTTTTTCGTTTTAATCTAAAGAGTGGGGACCTCTAGAAATATAGAATTGCCGTGACCCTGCAAATCCATCAACACCCTTCTCCTATGTTGGATGTTCAAACTGGGAAATCTGTTAGTATCCTTCTGAAGTTTTGAGGTGACACAGGAAAGGAATGAGAATTGTCCAGAACCCACTCTATATGTACACTCTCAAGCTATTTTCTTGCAGTGTTATGCTCTGGTTCCATTACATTCATGACTACAACTAACACATTGTGTGATCCACATGAAAACATTTAATAGCTTTCTGATCTTTTGCCTGAGTAGCCTAGAGATTATTCAATTCAATTTAACAAAAAAAATGAGTGTGTTCTGAGTATTATTTCAGTCACTTGTGTATATCAGGCATAATCTGAACTATGGGTCTTTTTTCCATCATTCATTTAACAACTTTTTATCACTTAACTAAGTCATGCACTATGTTAGCCCTTAAGTAACAGGCAACACATAATGTCTCTGCTGTCCTGGAGTTGATACCCTATTGAGGAGTAAATGATACGTAAGAATTTATGAGATAAAAAAAAATTTACGCAAGGAGAAAAAAAAACTACTATGATGATACATACAAGAGGACTAAACCAGGTTTTCCGATCATAGAAGGTCCTGGAAGGTAACACCGGACACTCTCTAGAGTATTAATTTTTAAAATTAATTTAACAAACAGATGAGTCTCTCACTTGTGAAAAAGAGTGATTGTAAATGTTAAACCCATCATCCTCATAGTCACCCTATGAGACAAGAACAAATACTTTTATTTCAGTTTGGGGGCTAAGGAAAATAAGGTACAAATTTACCTGCCGCACCACAGCCTGGGTGACCCAGATGGGCATTCATCTCAGGAAGTCTAGCTTCCGTCTGTTCTTGTTACGATTATATTACGCTGCCACGGCATCCAGCTATTCTTACATTATGCAAGGAATAGGATCATGTTCAGAGGCTTTAAATGTGTGTCATTACGCTTCTCAGAATCTGCAGCACAGAAGTGCGGTGCTCAATTCGGTCAATAATACAACGTTAGAGATTGACTTTGGTTAAGTGAGAAGTACACAGAGCACAAAACCCACGAGAGGGCCATGAGAATCCTCAGAGTACTGTACTTCGGGGAAACGAGATCAATCTTATCCTGAATTCCTCAAATACATATTCGATCTTCTTTTCGCCTTCAGTGTGACATAGAGCTGACCTCACACACCCCTGCACATATGCAACTTTGCTCCAAGTTGGAATCAGTTGAGAACCATGCTGCATTCACAGCAGTGAGAAAGATGCACAGAAGACAGAAACGAGGCCACTGACTATCCACGTTGCCTGCTGTACTTTCTCCATGAGTTTCTGCTTCTTTGGCACTTTGGATGTTTGTTCAACTTTTCTGCATTAACAGGTGGACCATTTCACCTCTGCAAAAACACTTAACATGGATTTTGCCCCCTGCACTCTCCATTAACACTAGGGTATCATATTGTGCAAATGTGCCAGCATGGATCAAGAAACCAATGTAAGAAAACCTGTTATATTGCTAAAGATTTTGTCACTGAACCTTATGGCATCGGTACCTAAACAGGGAGAATGATGTTTCCAGGAAATTACCCTGATTCAAAATGTAAGCCCATTTTCCAGTGACTTCCCACCAGGGTTGGTTTATTTGTTTGTTTTTGTTCCTTAATGCACTTTACCACTTATTTTGTCTTGCTTCTGGCCTTTGTAATAGGTTCCCTCTGATGAGATTGCCATCATATTCGTGAGCAAGTTCTATCTTTAGCATTTTCTTCAGTAACCATATAATTTTTTTGAAGCTTAGTGGCTCAAAGGAGTAATATACCTAAATAAAAAGCACAGCACAAACCCATTCACATTCAGAATAGGAGTGTGTGTGTGTGTGTGTGTGTGTGTGTGTGTGTGTGCGTGCATATGCATGCACATGTCTGGGTATTCTCCCTCACTTTTCCAACCCTTTATGATCTGGTTTAAAATGCTTTACATTATTTGTATTTTAACTTGCAGTCTTTGCCATAAAAACATGTTGGAGTTTCTGAAGAAAGCCCAGTAAATGGCACTCTTCCCTGTTCATGTCTGAATAAGCTGATAGATAAAACAAAGAGTTAAAATGGAGGCTGATATATCACCTTTATAGAAAAAGAGACCAGGTTGGGAAGAGTTTTTTATGCCTGTAGGCTACTTTGCAGAATTAGAACTGATGTGGAGAGGTACCCCGGTAAGACTTCATAGATGGACAAAGAAGAAAACCGTGCATGGGCTTTCTCTCAAAAGGAAGAAAAAATATCTCAGCTTTGAATACCCAGTTATTTTTGCCAATCTATCAGTCAGTAAGTCAATGATTTTCTGCAGCCATTCAGGAGCCTGTTTCCCAAAGATCTTCCTGGGAATTCTGGTGGATGCTCCACACTTTGTTTCCAGCACATTCTACCATGGATCAGAACTCTATTCTATTTAAGTCCATGCCAAGGCCAAGTTGTCCTCAAACCTGGGAGTATTCCCTTCCGTCTCTTCCTTCCCTCGCTGCCCAACATAGTAGAATAAACACAGTACATAATGGGCTATCTACACATATTATGAAAAGAAATGAAAGTTTCACTAAATCCACTTAAAAAAAGAAAAAAGAACACTGTTTTAGAGAGTGTATAACTTCATAATAACATACGCAGGCCTGTGAATTGTCAAATCAGTCTACATTGTCTGAACTCACAAAAGAAATTATTAAATTATCATGTGAACGATGAAGACCTCCAGAAATAGAGAAATGCAAATCTACCCGAGTTTGTCTTCTAATATAGTGCACAATTTGAGGCAGTAGTCACCACCTTTTCCAAGTTAGCCAAGTTCACAGGGCGGATTATAGGCCTTATCCAGAATTCTATCAGTATATTCTCAAGCTGTTTTTCTTGCAGTTTTAAGGAAAGCCTTATATAAAACTGAAAATAAAAGGCCAAATTAAGATGAAACATAGATACTCCAACAATAACGTGCAAATAACATAGAGATGAACCAAATTTAAATGTAAGTCCCCTCTTATTATGAAGTTCTGAAGGAGAAAAATAAAATAATAAATCTCTTGGAAAATTAAAATTGAAAGATCAAAGGAATTGATGTTCAAGACCATTTGCTTTAAACTTTGAGTATCAAAAGCCATGTATCTGAAGTCCTAAATTACATAAAATCCAAAATATTATGCAATTTCTTATCTAGCTTAGAGTCTGCCAGGGGTTTCTTGATTCCTGAATGGAACTAGGATTCACATTAGTTGCACTCTGCCTGGGCTTTCTCTCCTACTGAATAGGTATGGTTCCTTTGGGGTCCTGGGAGTGGTATTAATTTAATTGCAAATTCCTCAGTAGCCTCACTTTTAAAGAGTCTAAAGCCTTAAAAGAACATACTAGATCTTCATAGCAGTGACCCAAGACCTGTGCAATTTAGAAAAACAATTCAATCTGTAGTTCTTAAGATAATGAGCTCAGAGAAAACTATGTTTGCAAAATTCAGTATTCAGTATTTTCAGAGACCATAGCAGAGACTGAGTGATATTAGTTTCACCAGCAGGCCAAATGTCTACACCTGCTACCCAGAGTCAAAGGCTTATGAACTAAAAATGAATTGAGATAATTTTCAAGCAAGATGCTAATTTTGGTATTTGAACGTACTTACTGGATTCCTCTTGTTGCTATAACCAATTATCGAAAACTTAGAGGCCTAATACAATATAAATGTATCATTTACAATTCTGGAGATCAGTGGTCTGAAATGGGTTTTATGGGCCAAAAGTCAAGGTCTCTGCAGGGCTGCATTCCTTCTAGACCTTCTACAGGAAAACCTGTTTACTTATCTTTTTCAGTTCTAGAGACTGCCTACATTTCTTGGCTCATGACCCTCTTCCATCTTCAAAGCCAGTAATCCTATCACTCCCACTTCTGTTTCTGCTGTTACACTTCCTTTTTTGACTCAGACTCTCCAGCCTCCCTCTTTTGCTTACAAAATTCCTGGCAACTAAGAGTCTCCTTTATGGTTTATCTCTCTCTCTCTTTTATAGAAAACAAACCAAGGGTTGCTGGAGTGGAGGGGGGAGGAGGAGAAGGGCTAAATGGGGGATGGGGGTTAAGGAGGGCACTTGTGATGAGACCTGGGTGTTATATGTAAGTGATGATTCACTAAATTCTACTCCTGAAACAAATATTACACTATATGTCAATTAACTAGAATTTAAATAAAAACTTGAAACACACACACACAAAAAAATCTTTCCAATTACACTGGGCTACCCAGATAATCCAGGGTAATATTCCTGCATGAAGAGACTAATAAAAGTACATCTGTAAAGTCCCTTTTGTCATATAAGGTTATATACTCATATGTTCCAGGGTTTAGAATGTGGATATCTTTGGAGGCCATTGTTCTGTCCACCTCAATGGTTCATATCTGTTGGAAAACATATCTATGATTAATGTCTCCTCCCAAAGAATGTCATTTGAGACACTGTTGCTTTTCTGGAAACTTTAAACTTTTCAGTGGAAGCAACTCCATTTGGTAGGTCTTGTTTGAGATGTTTTCAAGTCAACATTTAAAAAATATATAATTTTCCACATTTAATTTGATGCTGATGATTCTGGAAACAATTATAATGGAAAAAAACATCAATGTTGGTGTCAAGCTCCCAAGGATTTAAACTGAGACATAGTAGTAAATAATCCCCACACTTAGTATGGGCAAACAACACTTTGTCCTTCATTTTCTTGTCCACATATATGAGTTTGAAATAAGCTAATGCTTATAAAATACCTAGAGTAGTGCTTAGATCATAGAAAGATCAGTAAGATAAAAAAAATTATCAAAAGCATTATTATTGATTTGACTCTATCTCTGATGATTACAATAGGGGTGGAAGACCTTAATTAAGCACCACAGAAAAACTCCCCTTCTACTAATTGCCTCCTAGTCTTCCCACTATTTCCCACTCATTACTCCCACTCCTGCCTACTGAAATTCATCTATTTCAAGTTACCCTAAATTTTAATGTCATGGCTAGAAATCCATCTGCTATTGTACTTCCTTTAGATGTCGTGTATTATCTGTCATATTAAACCTCATCTCAGAACAGACACCTGTTTTTCTTTTCTCTCATTAGGTCCCTTCCTCCACAAGCCGGGCTAAGTCTAAGTCACCTCTCAATCTGATTCACCTAGCATAAATATACAGGCGAAGTCAACTGTGTCTTTTTTTTTTTTTTTTGAAATTTTATTTATTTGTTTGACAGAGAGAGAGAGAGTGAGTACAAGCAGGGGGAGTAGCAGGCAGAGGGAGAGGGAGAAGCAGGCTCCCCGCTGAGCAGGGACCCCACCATGGGGCTCGATCCCAGAACCCCAGGATCATGACCTGAGCTGAAGGCAGACGCTTAACCCACTGAGCCACCCAGGCGCTCCTCAATTGTGTCTTAAGGCATGAGAGAAAACTCAAAATCCACTGTGACTATAACTATGTCCTGGCATAGATGGGATGTCCCTGATTGGGTCCAGCTGTGTGTGAATGTGTGCAAAGGGTTGAAAAGAATTTTGTTGAGAAAAGCACCACAAAATCATGTTGTTGTTGTTTTTTAAGATTTTTTATTTATTTATTTGAGAGAGAGAGCAAGAACAGGGAGAAGAGGGAGAAGCAGGTTTGCCCCTGAGCCGGAAGCCCGACATGAGGCTCAATCCCAGGACCCTGGGATCACGAACTGAGCCGAAGGCAGGCTTTAACCAACTGACCCACCCAGGCACCCCACAAAATCATGTTAAGTAATATATTATTCCAACCTCCACTGTTTCTTAGAAGAA
This sequence comes from Leptonychotes weddellii, assembly GCF_054177405.1. Lineage (NCBI taxonomy): Eukaryota > Metazoa > Chordata > Mammalia > Carnivora > Phocidae > Leptonychotes > Leptonychotes weddellii. Next base: position 6,548 of record NW_028048480.1, read on the forward strand.
CCAAATAATAGTTTCAGCATCCTTTTGTTTAGGTTTGAATATTGCTAATACTCAATTGAATATAGTTATTTAAATAGTGTTTACATTCAGTAACCAATAATCTAGCAGTAAGTACTACACTTTGGGACGCAATATTTATTTAAAGTTCCTTCCATAAAAAGAGTCACATTTCTGATGATACTCTTCCTTTAAACTGACTTATACTTTCACAATTCTACAAATTCTTAATACATTGCTCCAGGGTGACACTTCAAATCTGAGCATTTCACAGTAGTACTTTAGTAACCTTCCACTCTCAGAGCACCATGGGGAACCATCAGCATCATTCCCATTTTATAGAGAAGGATATTAAAGCAAATGGTGCCAAGCCCTGGTCATACTCACTTGTCCTTGGAACGGAAGATAGAATTTACAATCCCCAACTGTCAAGTCTGCCCACTAACAGCCAGTGAATGGTTCTTCTAAAACACTTGCTCTTGCTTATATCTTCCTTATTGAATCTTAGAGGGAAGATGGACCAATGTGAGGAATGGTTAACACTAATAGATATTTTGTAGTAGAAAATTTGTAATTTAAATACCCAAAAGGCACAGGTGTTGTAGCTAACACACAGCTCATATTGGCTCCAAATAAAACTGGAAATAAAATGTTTAAGTCTCACTTTTTATAATGAATGATAATTTTTTACTTAATGCATTTTGATGGAACTGAAGAATCCATAAATGTATCAATCTTAAGCAATTATTCTCATATAAGGGATTACTGTGAATATTATGATTACAAAGGAAAACAAAAAAAATAGTATAAAAAAAGCACTGATTCTGTGCTAAATACATTTTACCAGCAATGCTACTAAATGCATATTATTGTTATTTTATGACAGCACCTGTCAAAAACTTTGGTCTCATAACCACTTTATACTCTTAGAAACCACTGAGGACCCAAAGAGATATTGTATATGCAGGTTATATCTATAATCCATAACTGTATAAAAAATTAAAACTAAAAAAGCTAAAAAAAAAAATTTCATTTAAAATAACAATAAGCGGGAGGAGCAAGATGGCAGAGGAGTAGGAGACCTGGATTTCGTCTGGTCCCAGGAATTCAGCTGGATAGGGATCAAACCATTTTGAACACCTACGAACATAACAGGAGATCGAAGAAAAGAATAGCAACAAATGCTGAACAGAAAAGTAACCACTTTCTGGAAGGTAGGATGTGCGGAGAAGTGAATCCGAGGCGATATTCGGGAGGATAGATGGCAGGGGAGGGGGCCTCCGTCGGCCACTACTGGCAAGTGATAGAGCCGCGGACCACAAAATCGGAACTTTTAGAAGTCGGCTCCGCTGAGGAACATCGCTCCAGTGGCTAAGCACGGGGTGGAACCCTTGCTGGTACAGTGTGGTCTCAGGACCCTTGGGGTCATAGAAAGACCAGGGGTGCCTGAGTGTGGCAGAGCTCCCAGGTATCAGAGCAGAGAAGCCGGCTGCAGAGATGGAACCGAGGCGCAGGGTCTCAGCTCGGGGTTGCCATAAACCGTGATCCGCGGCACAGTCAGGCCACTGCTACTCCAGCAGGGACCCAACAAGCAGCAGATCCGGGGAGACTCCCCTTCCTCCCCCAGGAGGAGCAGCGCAGGAGTGCACCACAGGGATCTGCTGGGTTTGGAGACTCCACACGGGGTCGTGTGCCAGAGATAAAAACACTCGGTCACAGGCCGGGTGAGCATGGAGTGTGGCCAGAGACTGGGGAGACGGGAGTGATTGACTGCTTTTCTCTGGGGGTGCACTGAGGAGCGGGGCCCCGAATTATTGGCTCCTCAGGGCGGAGATTGGGAGGCCGCCATTTTCACTCTCATCCTCCAAAGCTGTAGGGAAAGCTTGCAGGGAACAAAAGCTCCCGAGAGCAAACCCGAGCAGATTACTTAACCCAGACCGGCAAGGGCGGGGCAATTCTGCCTCGGGCAAAGACATTTGGGAACCACGGAAATAGGCCCCTCACTCAGAAGATCAGCAAGAACAGCCAGCCTCGACCAAGTTTACCGATCAATGAGAACGGCAGAATGCCAGCGCTAGGGGAATAATGCACATAGAATCCATGGCTTTTTTACTATGATTCTTTAGTCTTTTAAAGTTAATTTTTTTAACTGTCTTTTTTTTTGAATTTTTCTTTTTCCCTTTTTCAATCAACATCTTATCAATCCCTTTTTTAAAAAAATCTTTTTTATTTTTCATTTTTACAGTCATAGTCTATCCCTTCATAGTAGTTACCCTTATTTTTGGTATATATATATATATATGCTGTTCTCTCTTTAAAATTTTGGGATACAGTTTCTTCTAAGAGATCAAAATATACCCTAAATCTCTAGTGTATGGCTTTGTCCTAGTCTCCTGACTGAACACATTCTCTCCTTGTTTTTTTAAATCGTCTTCTTTCTTTTTTCAACCAACTTCTTATCTTATCAACTCCCTTTATAAAATCTTTTATAATTTTCATCTTTACAGTCATATTCCATCCCTTCATTGTATTAACCCTTATTTTTGTACATATATAAGTTTTTGTTTTTTTTAAATTTTGGGAGGCAGTTTCTTCTAACACACCAAAATACGCCCAAAATCTAGTGTGTGGCACTGAA
>NW_028048481.1:0-417 GCF_054177405.1 Leptonychotes weddellii
TTAAAAAAAAAAAAAAACAGTCAACAAAACCAAAAGACAACGGACAGAATGGGAGAAGATATTTGCAAATGGCATATCAGATAAAGGGCTAGTATCCAAAATCTACAAAGAACTTATCAAACTCAACACCCAAAGAACAAATGATCCAATCAAGAAATGGGCGGTAGACATTTTTAATAAGTTAATGGAAGCAACAAATTGCTCTATTCCTGTGCCACTCAGGAGAGGCAAAATAGGTGGCTCTTTGAACTCCAGAACTGTTCGACTTCAGAATGGAAGGCCAGAAGATTATTTTTATGGGAAATCAAACTTTCTTAGTGATAGTAAGAGGGTTTTTTTCAATGTTATTCTAATCCTAACTCTTCCACTCTCAGTAATTACACTGTGGTTAATGAATGGCCATTTCTTGCAGTTCTG
>NW_028048482.1:0-417 GCF_054177405.1 Leptonychotes weddellii
CTTTCATGGATCATGCTTTTGGTCTTATATCTTAAAAGTCAATACCAAGTCCAGGGTCACCTGTATTTCCTCTTTATGTTATCCTCTAGCAGATTTATTATAATTTTAAATCGATAATCTATTTTGAATTAATTTCTGTGATAGGTAGAAGGTCTGTGTTTAAAGTTATGTTTTTCCATGTGGATGTCCAGTCAGAATTCATTTTTTCCACCATATGTATGCCCAAGTACCCAGTACAGTTCATTAGTAGTTAATTGCATTCATTTCGGGTTTATTTTTCCTAAATTTTCTTGTGCATGAATGAACAGATAAATGTATATCTCCTTATATTGCCTTAACTATTACATGAAAGGTAACATACCACAGATGCTTTTGGTACTTTGCTTTTTGTTTTTTCCTTTAAAAATTATAATCCAG
>NW_028048483.1:0-417 GCF_054177405.1 Leptonychotes weddellii
TTTCTAGTCGCCAGGTGTTGTGGTTATTGACAAATAGTTGCGCCTGCGCAGTGCGTCTCTTTCGCTCTGGGCTCGGCCCTAGTTTGCTGTGACTTGGCTGAACAAGACGCACCAAGGAGGTCGGAATCGTGGGTAAATATGGGGCCCGTTTGGGTGCCTCCCTTAGGAAAACGGTGAAGAAGATTGAAATGAGCCAGCATGCCAAGTACGCTTGCTCTTTCTGTGGCAAAACCACAATGAGAAGATGAGCTGTGGGGATCTGGCACTGTTGTTCCTGCCTGAAAACCGTCAACGGTGGCGCCTGGACCGACCACACCACTTCCGCCGTCCCGGTAAAGTCCGCCGTCGGACGACTGAAGGAGTTGAAAGGCCAGCAGAAGCTCCGCCATTTGAAACATTGCTAGCCTGTAATAAATG
>NW_028048484.1:0-417 GCF_054177405.1 Leptonychotes weddellii
CGGGGTCCCTGCCCCTGTGGGTCCCATATCCTGGTGAGAGAGACTGAAGCACACAGACAAGCGAACCAGCTACTCTCTGTCATTCTTTGGTGAAGCGTGGAGAACATCGGGGAAGAAAACTTCTGGAAAAACGCAGAACTCAAATGCTAACTCCAGGAGAAACCCTTCAGTGAGGTCCTGGCTCTTTGTGGGCAGAATGAAATAGGAACCCAGAAGAACTCTCAGTTAAGAGCGGCTGAGCTTCCCGAGCCTGGGCTGATTGGGAACGTGGAAGACAAAGTGTTAGGTCCATCAGCTGAAGGCTGGCCCGGAGCCACCGTACGCGGAATGGAGAGCCCACCAGCCTAAAAGGCGAGATTGTCAGGCGTGACAAAGCAGGAATTTTAGCAGGAGAATATTCACAAATTGCAGACCGAG
>NW_028048485.1:0-417 GCF_054177405.1 Leptonychotes weddellii
AAATATAATTTTTATTTTCCAGTATCTCATTGATAAAAACATAGTTAAATATCCAGACCTGCTTTAAGTTTCTGCTAAATGATTCAAAACCAGCAAATTAAACTGTGGGGCAATATTACAGTCTGTTCAGAGTTGATTATGCAAATATGGTGACTTATACTATTTCATGTCTTCGGGCTATCTGCCTTGGATTAGTACTCAGAGATTCAGGCAGTGTAAAGATTTGAGAATGAAATTATTAAAGTTGCTTAAAAGTTCAGTTCAAATTCTGTCAAAATTGGGATGAGCCACTTTGAATTATTTTTTTTTTTACTTTTTTTTTTATTCTTATGTTAATCCCCATACATTACATCATTAGTTTTAGATGTAGTGTTCCATGATTCATTGTTTGTGCATAACACCCAGTGCTCTATGCAG
>NW_028048486.1:0-417 GCF_054177405.1 Leptonychotes weddellii
CAATTTGCTAAGTCTTTGACATGCTTTGTTTCATTATCATAATTGGGAAATCCAATTTCCCATGTTGGAATTGGCCATAACGAAGTATCAATTTACAACTTGTGGTCTGCAAAAAGTCTATCGCATGGCAGCAGGGCCAGAGCAGACTATTAATGATCCACTCAAATGGCACTTTTTCTAATAATCTTCAATGCTTGGTTTATTAAAAAAAAAAATGCGGGGCGCCTGGGTGGCTCAGTTGGTTAAGCAACTGCCTTCGGCTCAGGTCATGATCCTGGAGTCCCGGGATCGAGTCCCGCATCGGGCTCCCTGCTCGGCGGGGAGCCTGCTTCTCCCTCTGACCCTCCCCCCTCTCATGTGCTCTCTGTCTCTCTCATTCTCTCTGTCTCAAATAAATAAATAAAATCTTTAAAAAAA
>NW_028048487.1:0-417 GCF_054177405.1 Leptonychotes weddellii
TCTGAAAAACAAACTGAGGGTTCTAGAGGGGAGGAGGGTGGGAGGATGGGTTAGCCTGGTGATTGGTATTAAAGAGGGCATGTTCTGCATGGAGCACTGGGTGTTATGCACAAACAATGAATCATGGAACACTACATCAAAAACTAATGATATAATGTATGGTGATTAACATAACAATAAAAAATTTAAAAAGAATACATAGGAATATATTTAAAAAAGGAGATGAAAGACCTGAACACTGCAAATTATAAGACACTGATGAAAGAAACTGAAGAAGACACAAATGGGGGAAAGATAAAATGGAAAGATAAAATCCACGCTCTTGGATTGGAAGAATTAATATTGTTAAAATGTCCATACCACCCAAAGCAATCTACAGATTCAGGGCAATCCCTATCAAAATTCCAATGGCTGGGG
>NW_028048488.1:0-417 GCF_054177405.1 Leptonychotes weddellii
CGCTTAGCCACCGGAGTGACGTCCCTCAGCGGAGCAGACTTTTAAAAGTTCTGATTTTGTGCTCCGTGGTTCTATCACTTGCCAGAAGCGGCCGACGGAGGCCCCTCCCCCGCCATCTATCCTCCTGAATATCGCCTCGGATTCACTTCTCCGCACGTCCTACCTTCCAGAAAGTGGTCGCTTTTCTGATGAGAGAGTTGTTGCTCTTCTTTTCTTCCATCTCCTGTTGAGTTTGTAGGTGTTCAGAATGGTTTGATCCCTATCCAGCTGAATTCCTGAGAGGAGACGAAATCCAGGTCTCCTACTCCTCCGCCATCTTGCTCTGCCCCCAACCCTGGCTTTTGATACTGGCTCCTTCCATCAATATTGAATTGCTTTCCATGTCTAGGATAACACGCTTCTTTCTTTGGCTTTTGG
>NW_028048489.1:0-417 GCF_054177405.1 Leptonychotes weddellii
CCTTCTTCCCTGTCTGTCCCTGCTGAAACTACTCACGTACTCGGGGAATACAATGGGGATATAGTGGTCAGCAAAACAGACCAAGTGGCCCCCTTCGTGCCTTTATCAACTTATGCAGCCCCCCAACAGTGCATTAAGAGTTCCCGTTTCCCCATATCCTAGCTAACACATGGTGTCCTCAGTCTTTTTCATTTTGCAGCTTGATAGAAATGAAATGATAGATCACTACTATCTAATTTCCATTTTCCTGATTAGTAGGTTTTTTTGTTTTTATTCATTTGAGACACAGAGATAGAGAGAGAGAGAGAGCACGAGCAGGGGGAGAGGCAGAGGGAGAGGGAGAAGCAGGCTCCCCGCTGAGCCAGGAGCCCGATGTGGGGCTCGATCCCAGGACCACGACCCCAGGACCCCGGGACC
>NW_028048490.1:0-417 GCF_054177405.1 Leptonychotes weddellii
AGGAAGACAAAAACAAGGGTTCAATATACCCCCTCCCACCCCTCCTCCTCCCTGGCACTGACTTCATCTTTACCCTTGGTATGCCTTATTTACTTCTTGGTCGCTCAGCTTCTTTTTCAATCTGCCTATTTGTTTTTTCTTTGCCTATACTTTCTTTTTTCTCCTGCTTCTCTGATTTCTTTTCTTTTCTTTTTTTTTTAAAGATTTTATTTATTTATTTATTTGAGAGAGAGAGAGAGAGAGAGAAACAGCATGAGAGGGGATAGGGTCAGAGGGAGAAGCAGGCTCCCCGCCGAGCCAGGAGCCCGATGCGGAACTCGATCCCAGGACTCCGGGATCATGACCTGAGCCGAAGGCAGTCGCTTAACCAACTGAGCCACCCAGGCGCCCGCTTCTCTGATTTCTTTGGTGCCTGCT
>NW_028048491.1:0-9182 GCF_054177405.1 Leptonychotes weddellii
GGTTCTAGAGGGGAGGGGGGTGGGAGGATGGGTTAGCCTGGTGGTGGGTATTGAGGAGGGCACGTTCTGCATGGAGCACTGGGTGTTATGCACAAACAATGAATCATGGAACCCTACATCTAAAACTAATGATGTAATGTATGGTGATTAACATAACAATAAAAAAATTTAAAAAAAGAAGAAAAAAAAATCTTTGCTATTCAGGTTAGCTGCCAGTGAGCGCAAATATAAAACCTGATTTCTTACGTGCTAACTCTTTTGGATCCAACTTTTTATAACCTTTTGATGAAAGTTCTGCATTTACTTGGAGTAATCATTACTTCCAAGTTTCCCATTTTATTAGGAATGTGCTAACATGCATTCCTTTTCATCTCTTTCATTCAAATATGCACCCAGAACCTAGCTGCGCCAGGCACAGAGAATGCAGTGGATGATACTGACAACATTCATATTGTGGAATTTATGCTTTAGTGGGAACTAAAAGCTAGCTAAAACAAAAACAAAGAGGTAAAAGCAAAGAGGTTAATTTATAGTATGATACGGTGATAAATACTACAGGCACATTAAATATCAAAGAAGGGGCTGCGGGTTGGGGGATAAGGTAGAGATAGAGAATGGTTATTTTTTGCTGCTTTGTCAAGGAAAGTCTCTCGCATTAGGTGACATCTGAGTAGTAATCTGAAGGAAACGAGGTGAGCTCTGTTAGAACTCAGTAAGATCATGCGGGCAGAAATGTTTTCTAGTCTAATCCTGCTCAGTAGGGCTAGCTTATGCCTGACAATGAGTGACTCATTTTCCGAAATTGAACATTAAATGCATATATAGTGTTACATTGAAAGTAATTAAAATGAAGTTGATGAATAATTGATTAAATGATCCATTAGCTAGTTTAAATTTAGAACTCAAATATAGCATGTACAAACCTAAACACAGTTTATCCTTATTACATCTAAACACTTTGTACTTCCACAACCAATTGATCATCTTCATATTGAGTTTTAAATTTTTCGTTAATTTAAAAAATCATATAAATCAGAATAACAAAATTAGAATAAAATTGGGATCAGATAAGCTAAGAGCATATAAGAGATGTAAGAGATTTTTTTGTGTTTTTTTAAGGTGGCTGCAAAATTATTATCATAATTTAAACATTGGCTATATTACATCCTTCTAAATTGAGATATATAATCCATAACCACATATTTAAGTAAGAAAGATGCTACATGTACTGTATGTTCTCCTGGAAGACTTTAATCACAAATATTTATTGAGGTCTTACTCTGTGCCTTGTACTGTTCTAGCTATTTTGGGCAATAAAAAAAATATAACCCATTTCCCCGTGAGTCCGATAATATATAGACCCATATAAAGTAATTAAACATGAAATAAGAGGATAATATCAAACAGTTTATAATTCAGTAATAAATACAATATAATCAAGAACTGGAAGTAATAAAATACATTTAAAATGCAGGGCTGCTGTTTAGTGAGTTGCTCGTTACTGCTGGCTCCAACATAAATGTGAGACTTTTAGTGTGTCCTTAACCCCCTTTCTACAGATGACTCATTCATAATATAAGCACATTAGCTAACTTCTTCTCAAGCCCTAAAAACTCCAAGCATTGTCAAGTAGCCCACACACTATGTCCTACAGGCCAAAATGTGGCCCCCAGCTCGCTTTTGTAAATAAAGTTTTATTGGAGTATAGCCATGCTCACTCATTTATGTATTACCTATGGCTGTTTTCAAATCCACAGCAGAATGTCACAAAAAGAGACCATATAACCTCCATAGCTAAAATATTTACTATCTGACCTTTTATATAAAAAAATTTTTCCAACCTCTGGTCTAGTATGACAAATATTCCAGGTATCCACAAAGAAGAATGATTAACCATCACTTATGGTACCAGGTAACATATAAATAATGACTATGACCTCAAGAATTGAGGGAATATAGACAGGTGGAAAGAGGGCCAAGAACATTCTAGAAAGAGAGAGCAGCTCAAGCAAAATCACGGAGGCCACAATGGGCATCAAATTTCCCAGGATGGTTGTAGCAGCATGATGTTCATGTATATATTGCACGCTGACTCCTGTGATGAACTAGCCATTTTTATTTCCAACTGTAATAATGGTTATTACGCATTATATATCCCAAAGAGTCAGCTTGCTTATTGTGTAAGAACATGTGTCTTAATATTCTGCAGACATTAAATATTAACAAATCAGGCAAATCCCTGGAGAAAGTTAGAAATTTTATAGAGGAGAAGGAGAAGGAGGAGGAGTAGAGACGGGGGTGGGGGAGGAGAGAGGGAGAGAGAGGGAGAGAGAGAGAGAGAGAGAGGGAGAGAGAGAGATTGCTAACATTTGAAATAATTCAGTATTGTATTTTCCCATAGTGGATGTCTTCCAAGACTATGGCCACACAATGATGGCAAATACTCGGTCTCCAGTGTACTTCCCTTCCAGGGAATCTTGGATGAAAACTGAAGAAGCAGATGGGCCTTGAGTTTTATTTTCACACAATTTCAGTCAATCAGGAAGTCAGACTAGCTCTAAGAATTCTGTACTAATTCAAGCTGGAACAGAGGAGATTATTGACAAATAAAGATGACACGGCTGTTGCCCTTCACCTAAGACAACCTGGCTGAGGGAGGCCTCTACAGGCAAAGGGATACAGACAGGAGTTTACAAGGTCAAAGAACTTTAGAATGCATGCCATTGACATTAAAGATGGCATTTGAATGTATCTCTGATGAAAAATAATGTCAGAGAATTTTTACCACACACTGTCTTTTAAATATACATTTTCTATCACACATTTGGAAATATAAGCCTGATACACAGAAAACAAGAACAAAGGACTCCAGAACCAGTGTTCTCAGGACAGCAATTCTAGCAACATCCTCATTCACACTTTACTAGAAAAGCCACTGTGAAAGGCACATTCTCAGAGGAATACATCCCTTCATGGTCTCTTTATGTCCTGTGCCTTCAATTCCTAACTTTTGAAGCTGGAGCTACCTTACTTCCACCTGCACGTCGACCCTGTCTTACGTTTTATGACCCCTCCTCTCCATAGTCAGGGCAAATTTAAGAGGCCTCTGACCTCCTCTCTTTCCAATCAGTAGGCTCCTGCCTTGCTCCTTATGGCCCAAACTATGTTGAATTACAAGATGGGTCATTGCGGTTTATATATATATATATAAACAAGAACATTTAAAATCTGGTTGGTAGCATACTTTTTTACTCAATAATCTATTATGGAAATTCCCAAATACTGTCTAATTGTTACATATTTTGTTTTATAAAGAAGTAGTTTATTATTTATATTACTATCTACATAGCAGAATTAAATTGCTTTGCAAAGAAAAGAGTACAAGAATACATGCATATTAGATCACTGGTAAAATACTTTATATGATTGAGAATTGTTTTTCCATACAATCCATTGAAGAATTGATTTGGTTTGTTTATCTACCCCACGAAAGGACTATGAGGGACAGTGGTCATGAAGAGAAATATAATTAGTTTGCCATCAAGTGTTAATTTAGAGGAAAGCTAAGGATTATCAAACTGGACTTAAGTCAGCTGAGTGGGCATATCTGATATGCAGTGACAATCAGCGGGTGACAAAAAAGAAATCCATCTCGGGGCGCCTGGGTGGCTCAGTTGGTTAAGCGACTGCCTTTGGCTCAGGTCACGATCCTGGAGTCCTGGGATCGAGTCCCGCATCGGGCTCCCTGCTCGGCAGGGAGTCTGCTTCTCCCTCTGACCCTCCTCCCTCTCATGCTCTCTGTCTCTCATTCTCTCTGTCTCAAATAAAGAAATAAAATCTTTAAAAAAAAAAAAAAAGAAATCCATCTCTCCCCCTTTTTCTTCTCACTGAATCCCTCCTGTGTACTCCCCAATGGAGGTGACTTCACTCACTTTTTGTTCATTTTCCCTTTAACATGACAAAGCCCAATGTGCTGCCATATGCATTATAGTACCTTTGGCTGAATGAGGCAGTTGTCGTCTTCCATCTCATTCCTTGCAATTTGGACCACCACGAATGGCATACGGTAGAGACCCTTACACCAAAACCAGTAAATAAATGAAGAGCAACAGTAATCATTTATTGAGTACTATGTGATAGGCAACACATTAAATATTTTGAAAAAACTCTGTCACTGAGTTATTAGGGGAAGCTTTTGACATTGGTATAATGTCCATTTTATAATGTCCTTGTCTAAGGAAGCTTGAGAGCTCACAGCTAAAGAATGTTGGAGCTGGGACAAAAATGGAGTTGGGCCTGATTGTCAGGCTTATGCTTTTGAGGTCTACCTTTCAAGGACACACCACCTCTAGACTCACTTCGGATGAAATCTGTTTGGTTACATTGAATTTATGCCTGAGTTATGGAGATATCCTAATAATATTGAAACAGCCAGATTTTTCTCATCATCGCTCATTTTGATCCCAGGAGTTTCTCAATGTAACCCCCTATATGATAAAGTTGAAGCAATTTCAATATCTTCTGTCCAGGTCAGACCAGTACCTTCCAACTAAAAGAAAGTGGTTTCTGCAGGTTTAAATAGGTGTTCTCAGAGAAAGCCACACACAATCACCTATTCAATCGATAATGCCTACACTGAATAAATATACATTCACAATGTACATCAAATTTATTCCACATATTCATGTAATAAATATTTACTAGAGACTTATTTCTTGCTTCCCCTGAGCAAGATCTCCCTAAAATCTATTTACTTCATAGTTGCCAGATGGATCTTTTAAAAATGGGGATCAGATTATGCCATGCCCTGACAACTTCCCAATGGTTTCCCCTCACAGTCAGTAACAAAATCCAAACTCCACCAAAGCCTATGATGGTCTGGCCCTAAGGCATTTCTGGTGTTGCTTTACTTTGCTCTTCTCCTCTGGGTCACTAAGCCAACTTAGTTTCACTCTCCTGTCTCTGTTCTAGAAATACCCAGTACACTCCAGCTCAAGGTTCTTCCCACCCTCTCTGCCTCCCGGCTAAAATTCTCTTTAGCGCATCTAAAGAAGGCTGGCTCCATTCCATTTTGCCCTCAATTCAAACAACACCTCTTCTTTTTCTGGACACTTTATCTAAATCAACCAATTCAATTTCTACCTTCACACCCTCCAGAGACTACTTGCTATTTGATCACACTATTTTATTTTGTTCACAGCACTAATCACAATCTAAAATTATCATGATTATTTTTTTAAAAAACATCATGTTTATTACTTTTCTTGTTGACTGGGACTATAAATACCATGAGAATAGGGCATGTGTCTATTTCATTGAGCCTCTATTCCCAGAGCCTAAAAACCTGGCATGCAATACATAAAGAGCTACTGAATCAATGCAGTATTGACAATGATAAGTAATAAATCCATCTAAAAGTGAGCAAAGCTAAACAGTTCCTAGTTTGGGCCATTGAAATGTATTCACTTTATCTAGCTAACAGATATTTTTGCATTTTTCCATTTTAAACATTGCAGAGAGAGTTGGCTTTGCACCATGATGTTATGCACAGACCTTCCTCACTGTATCTTGCCTAAGAAAGATCACCATTTTGATCTTTATCAACCTAAAACGCCTTGTAGTTTGGAACCCTTGAATTATATAGAGGGTTTGTATACATCATTAGTATATACCTCCAGAACTTTTAAAATATCTTGGCTCCAGCAAATGGATTTTATGAGAGTTGAAGCTATTGACTTATCTGGGTTAGCTCCTTTACATCTATTTTTTGTTTTGTTTTCAAAGCAATGTAAGACTCTTGGTATTTCTAACATAACACTCTCATCCTTGAAAATCTATTGTGATAAGTGTTTATATTTTGATCTCCTTGCTACACCCTGGTCTCTTCTGAAAGGAAGGGGACTTGTTTACATTTTCCATGTGTTGAATACAGAGCACCTAGTGGGTATTCTTCAAAACTTTGAAAAATATTGAACGCAATCAGTATAATAGCTTATGACATGAATAAATTCAATCAAATCAGATCAAATTCCTTTCCTTTTCCCTTTTGTAGGTCCAATAGCTGTGCTCAGAAAAAAATTTTAAAGTAGTATAGCTAGAACATCAGTCACGTTTGCAAGAATCATCGTTGTAAATCAAATTGGAAATTGTCTGGTCTGCATATACCAAGGGCGAATTACTTTGAGACTTGTAGTTCAAATTTTGCTGGACATTTAACAGCTGCAGCATATTTCTGACAGATGGTATAACAGATGAATCAGTTTCAAATTATCTCCTGAACTGTTATATACTAGAAAAAAATAGATTTGTGAGGCTTTTTAAAAAATAAGTTATATTTTTGTCTCCTCTGAATTGATCTTCTAATTTTACAGAAATAAATCCTATCACACAAAATAATAAAAATCAATTTTTACCCTTTGTGTAGTCTAGAAAGGTTTTTGAAAATTTAATTCATACTATTTCATGCAAAAAAACTGAAATGGTATTTAAAAATAGAATCAATCATTTGCCCTAGAACCAGGCAGAGGTTTTCATCTCTAAAACAATGGTTACAAGTGGCCTTTAATTTTTTAACTCAAATTCTACAGTCTCATAAGAAGGAAGAGCTACTTTACACTTTTAAAACCGACAACATTGAACAGTGTCAAGGTCAATTGCAACATGACTAAATGAACTTGAGCACTCTTAAAGCTTTCATTGACAATCTTCCTAGGGATGAGGCTCTTTGGATTGTGATTTGTTGGTCCACTGGCAAATGTCTCATTTTTTGACTATCTAATTTCATTAACTGGTTAATTCAAAGAAAGTGTTTAACAATAAGATGCGATGTACTCATTGACAACCAAGTCTATCTCCTAGACTAATTAGCCACTTTTACTTTTAAATAATTGACTAAAGTACTATAGATAAACATCCCTTAGTGTTCCTGGCTCAAGTCACTTCAGATTACATCATGCACTCAACTGGTATGAAGTAAACAGTGGAGCACTAGAGAGTCAAGCGAAGCTGTAGAAGAATGTTTAAATGACAAATATTTATGGTAGATTCAGTTAAAGTAGGCTATGAAATGACATTTGTAATATAATACTAATTTTATTTATTTATTTATTTTTAAAGATTTTATTTATTTATTTGACAGAGAGAGAGAGCACAAGTAGGCAGAGTGGCAGGCAGAGGGAGAGGGAGAAGCAGGCTTCCCACTGAGCAGGGGGCTTGATGTGGGGCTCGATCCCAGGACCCCAGGATCATGACCCAAGCTGAAGGCAGCCGCTTAACTGACTGAGCCACACAGGCGCCCCTATAATACTAATTTTATGAAGTCTATATTTATAGATGAACAAATGGCTAAAATAATATATAAACCAAAATGTTAACCATGATGTCACATTGGTTATTAGATCATTGTAAGTTTTATCTTCCTCTATGTTTCCTACTTTTTTGAAATATTTTTCAATTAACGTGTACTGATGTTATAATAAGATATGAAAAAGAAATAGTATAACTGCCCAGTGGTGATGACTGCAAAGAATGTATGCTTCATTTGTTCATCCAACAATTATTTATTGAGTGCCCACAGTAGAGATGCAACAGTGAGCAACACAGAGTTTTATGTTATAATAAATAATAAATTAAAAAATTCACGGTATGTAAGCAAGTGATAATTGTTTTGGGGGAAATAGAGCAGGGAAGGAAGACAAGGATACCCGTTGGGTGCTGGGAGGATGACTGTTCTTTATTAGAAGTCCAAGACGAGGGGTGCCTGGGTGGCTCAGTTGGTTAAGCGACTGCCTTCGGCTCAGGTCATGATCCTGGAGTCCCGGGATCGAGTCCCACATCGGGCTCCCTGCTCGGCAGGGAGTCTGCTTCTCCCTCTGAACCTCCCTCCTCTCATGCTCTCTCTCTATCTCATTCTCTCTCTCAAATAAATAAATATCTTTAAAAAAAAAAAAAGAAGAAGAAGAAGAAGCCCAAGACGACCTCATAGTAAGATCATTTTTAGCAGAAATGTCATGGAGAAGAGGAAACAAGCCATACAGTATTATCTGTTATCTGTGGAATGGTAGTTCCAGGTCAAGGAACCCAAGTGAGGAAGCCCAGAAACAGGAGCAGGATAAGCATGTGCAAAGACCTTAGGGAGCCAGCTCTGTGTGGATGGAGCGGGAGGAGCATGGGGTAAACAAAGGGGAAGAGGTCAGGAAGACCACAGAGAGGGAAGAGGAGGGCTGGGTCTCTTGGGCCTTGTAGGGGATTGTAAGCCATTGGGCTTTAGTGACATTCAAAGATTAGAAGCTCTTGACAGCAGAAAATGTGATATTTTACCAAATTTATTATAAAGGGAGTGAAAATTTAATGTAAATAGTGTTATTTTTTCTTTTTAAGATTTTTTCCGGAGCAGTTTTAGATTTAGGGTAAAATTGAGAATAAGGGACAGAAATTTGCCATACACTCCATACTCCAAAACATGCACAGCTGGCTCACCAGAATGGGATATTTTTTTTTACCACAATGAACCTATATTAGCACATCATAATCACCCGAAGTCCATAGCTTACTCTAGGATTCACTCTTGTTATACATTCTAAGGGTTTGGAGAAAGTGTAATGTCATGGGTCCATCAACATTGGGTATTTTCACCGCCCTAAAAGTCCTCTGTGCTCTGCCTATTGACGTCCGCATCCTCACTTTGGCCACCACGGATCTTTTTACTGTCTCCACAGTTTTGTTTTTTCCACAGTGTTATATACTTGGAATCCTACAACATATAGTATTTTCATATTGACTTCTTTCACTTAGTAATCTGCATTTAAGGTTCCTATGTCTTTTCATGGCTTGATAGCTCATACCTTTTTAGTGCTAAACAATATTCCATTGTCTGGATGTACGACAGTTTCTTATCTGTGTGCCTACTGAAGGAAATCTTGATTGCTTACGAGCTTTGGCAATATACATAAAGCTGTTATGAACATTCACATGCAGGTGTTTTTAAGGGGTAAGGACATTTTGAAATTTTAATATTTAAAAAAATATGGGAGGATAAGAAAAAAATCATTACATAGAAAATGGATACAATGGAATATTATGCAGCCATCAAAAGGAATGAGATCTTGCCATTTGCAATGACGTGGATGGAACTGGAGGGTATTATGTTGAGCGAAATAAGTCAAACAGAGAAAGACATGTAT
>NW_028048492.1:0-417 GCF_054177405.1 Leptonychotes weddellii
ATCTTTTTTTTTTTTTTAAATACTGCTCAGGTGAGGGGAGCCTGGGTGGCTCAGTCGTTAAGCGTCTGCCATCGAGCCCCGCATCGGGCTCCCTGCTCAGCGGGAAGCCTGCCTCTCCCTCCCCCACTCCCCCTGCTTGTGTTCCCTCTCTCGCTGTGTCTTTGTCAAATAAATAAATAAAATCTTTAAAATAAATAAATAAATAAATAAATACTGCTCAGGTGAAACCTTTTTTTTTTTTAATGAGAAAGTTGCTTATTGTCAAATATGTGGAAGGATGAAGAGAATCGTTTCTGGGAAAGATGATCTGTGACTATAAGCCAGAAAGTCAAATGCTGCGTAAAGTATGCTCCGTTTGGCCCTCTGCTGATATTCCCCTATCAGATGACATTGTGCTGAAAAATTGGTGGTTGAGGG
>NW_028048493.1:0-417 GCF_054177405.1 Leptonychotes weddellii
TCATGCATAGCTTTATCGATCATTTAGAATAACGGATAGGAGAAAGAGCTTGGGGACCATGTAGTTAGGTGGCTTTCAACTTCTTCTTTTAAACAACAAAAAATGTTTTCTGACAATAAAACCTAAACATAGGAACATTTTAAAAGGTAGATAAAAGTGAGGTTCTTTATTGGAAGTGGTGAGTGAGGGTTGTGGTTCGTTTTCCCACCTCAATTAAATTTGTCTGTTTTTTCGTGGTAGATTCGGAAGGATCCCTATAAAAACCTCAAGCTCTAAAGGGCAGGTTTTGAAAACTGCTGATAAAGCCTCCTGCTTTCATTTACAGAAACCAAGAAATTTTCTCAAAGGCATATACTTAAACCTAACTTCAGAACTAATATTCTGCCTCTGCAAGAGTTGCTTGCAGTAGATGAATAA
>NW_028048494.1:0-417 GCF_054177405.1 Leptonychotes weddellii
GAGCCGGCTGGGACACAGCGCCCGCCTGTGCCCCCAGCACCTGATCCTCTCCCGGGCTTTGGGACTCTACGGGCCCCCAGCCTGCCCCACCCAGAGCTTCCCACTTTCCAGAACGCATTTCAGCGGCAGGCCGTTGGGCCTCTCCAAGTCCTGGGGGCCCTCCCTGCAGGCTCCGCTCCCCAGAGGGCAGGCTCTGGGGCTGTCACCCCTCCCTCCAGGCCCTCCCCACTGTGCCCACAGTCGCTGGCTTCAGCAACAGCACAAAGGGCACCCCGTCCCCTCCTGCCGGGAGGGACAGAACCCAGCCCCCCATCCCTCCCCCGCGCCAGCGGGCCTGGGCTGAGGCTCTCAGGGAGGGGGGTTTACCTTGAGTCCTCCACAGACCGGACAGGTGGAAAAGAAAGCTGGAGGAGGCCC
>NW_028048495.1:0-417 GCF_054177405.1 Leptonychotes weddellii
GGCTTCCCTGCTCCGTTACCTGGGAGCTCTGCCACACTCAGGCACCCCCGGTCTTTCTGTGACCCCGAGGGTCCTGAGACCACACTGTCCCCGAGGGTTCCACCCCCCGCTTAGCCACCAGAGTGACGTCCCTCAGCGGAGCAGACTTTTAAAAGTTCCGATTTTGTGCTCCGCGGCTCTATCACTTGCCAGAAGCGGCCGACGGAGGCCCCTCCCCTGCCGTCTATCCTCCTGAATATCGCCTCGGATTCACTTCTCCGCACCTCCTACCTTCCAGAAAGTGGTCGCTTTTCTGTTCAGATAGTTGTTGCTCTTCTTTTCTTCGATCTCCTGTTGAGTTTGTAGGTGTTCAGAATGGTTTGATCCCTATCCAGCTGAATTCCTGAGAGGAGACGAAATCCAGGTCTCCTACTCCTC
>NW_028048496.1:0-417 GCF_054177405.1 Leptonychotes weddellii
GAGGGAGTGTGGCCCAGCCCGGCCTGGATCTCAGCCTCCGGCCTCCACACTGGGAGGGAAGAGATTCCTGTTGTCTCAGCCCCATCTGTGGGATTGTTATCGAAGCCTCAGGACACTCCTACAGGTGTGTGTGCGGGGGGGGCCAGCCCTCCTGGGGAGAATTGCTCATACCTCCTGCCCTCCGGGACCAAATCCAGATCTACACTCCAGCAGGCCAGGCTGGCCCAGCGATGACCGCGCCTGGCAGGGAGCGTGGCAGGTTCGTTCGGGCCCCTGGGATCGGCAGTGATGCTGGCCGATCTCTCTGGGAAGCATGAGGGGGTCTGTGGCCCTCCAACTTGCTGCTCCTTCCAGCCTCTTCACGGGGACCGGAACAAACCCACTGGTCCCCAGAGCCCAGGGCCAGGGGCTGTGCCT
>NW_028048497.1:0-417 GCF_054177405.1 Leptonychotes weddellii
CACTCACCAAGGGTAGTCTTTTCTAAAGCCAGCCTTGCCTGGTCCCCTCTACTGAGCTCTCCCATCCCCCACAGGACAGGGAAGCCGGCGCTGGCCACAGAGCAGCAATGGGGAACGGGGGTTTGGAAGGCGGAGACCATGTGCTCACCTGATGGGATTCATGTCAGGCCGACTGGGCTTGGAAACAGCTTTCACAAATTTCTCAGCAAGCTGAATTCTACAGTTCAAACAGAGGCTCTCAGAGGCAAGCAAAGGCGCCTCGACTAGCACCCCTGCCCCCAGGGCCTTTCCACGGCAGCCGTGAAGGAGCACTGGCAAGCGCGCAGCTCCCACCCCCAGCACCCACAGGCAGCCCACCCCTCCCTTCTCCACTGCCGTCCTTTGCAGGCCCTCCCTCTCTCTGGATTCTGACACCCC
>NW_028048498.1:0-417 GCF_054177405.1 Leptonychotes weddellii
AGAAAACTGAGTACCCAGGGCGCCTGGGTGGCTCAGTTGGTTGGGCGACTGCCTTCGGCTCAGGTCATGATCCTGGAGTCCCGGGATCGAGTCCCGCATCGGGCTCCCTGCTCGGCAGGGGGTCTGCTTCTCCCTCTGCCCTCTTCCCTCTCGTGCTCTCTGTCTCTCATTCTCTCTCTCTCAAATAAATAAATAAAATATTTAAAAAAAAAAAAAAAAAAGAAAACTGAGTACCCAGGTGAGTCAATGGTGTAATTCTAGTCTAGTTCCCAAGGCCTGATAACCCAAATTGCTGATGGTGTAAGTTCCAGTTCTAGTTTGAGTCTGAAGGTAGTGGAAAACTGATGACTCACCCAAAGACAAAGAGAGACAATTCTTTCCTACTCAACATTTTATACTATTCTGGGTTTCAATGGA
>NW_028048499.1:0-417 GCF_054177405.1 Leptonychotes weddellii
CTTACGAGAAAGTCAGCTAGAAAAAAGAAAATGTTATTAAGAAAGTCGTAAGGGGGCGGCATCTGGGTGGCTCAGTCGGTTAAGCGTCTGCCTTCGGCTCAGGTCATGATCTCAGGGTCCTGGGATCGAGTCCCACGTTGGGCTCCTTGCTCCGCGGCGAGTCTGATTCTCCCTCTCCCTCTGCCCCTCCCCCGCTCACGCTCTCTCTCGCTCTTTCTCTCTTTCTCAAATAAATAAATAAAATCTTTTTTTTTTTAATAAATAAAATCTTAAAAAAAAGAGTCATAAGGGAGGGAAAATGCATTTACAGTCCTGTACTGTAAAAAATCCACACGTGAGTGGATCCACGCAGTTGGGGCCATGTTGTTCAAGAGTCTATACAACTGCGCTGAAAAAAAGTTTTTTAAAGATTTTATT
>NW_028048500.1:0-417 GCF_054177405.1 Leptonychotes weddellii
GCCCAGCAGGAGCTGACAGCAGCCCATCCAAGTCCCTGCCCTGAGAGTCTCCCCAGCTTTTCCCTAAAAGCTGCCTTGTCTCCTCTCCTGCCCCTTCCAGGCCCAGGCTTCATCTGGAGTTCCGACCCTAGCTTCTCTGGAGGACCTCTTACCTCTTGGCCCAGATGGACTCTCTCTCTCCGTCTCCCTGTCTCTCTCTCGCACACACACACACACATACACACTCCCTAATTCACCCATGGACAATTACTGAGCACCTGCCAGGCCATGCTCCTAGGGAAGACCAAGCCCATCCTCAAGGTACTCGCTCTGTGGCAGGAGATGACCCCAGAAGCTGACGCTGGAGAAAGCACATGGCATACCCATGCCCAGCTGCAAAGGAAGTGCCCGCGGGGACACCGACCCCGGTGGAGAGGA
>NW_028048501.1:0-417 GCF_054177405.1 Leptonychotes weddellii
CACAGTCTGTTCCTTTAGACAATGGACCACATATGCAAACCAATACAGCTCTTCTGTTTCAAGAACAATTGCAACTGAAAATAAACCAACTTCCAATTCCTAAAGCACCACAGAAACCAAGTGCCATTTCACTCACCTTTGTTCACCCTCTCTGTGGGTTCTAAGCTATTTCCCTACCTCCTTTCCAAGTCACTGCCTAAAGACAGTCCTGGGGATTCGCCCTTGGACATGTAGAATCAGTTGTCTGCAGTAAATGCAAAGGTTGACTATACCAGCACTGGGTTATCCATAGATTTTTCCTGAGCAAAAGGATGCTTTCTCACGATGACTTCACGAGTCTTCAGGTGGACAGAGATCAACACTTTGCCTCTAGGAGGTAGGAGGTGAAGTCCCTTGCAAACTCTCACTATGGTTTCC
>NW_028048502.1:0-14908 GCF_054177405.1 Leptonychotes weddellii
CAAAAAATTCCCCAAATGAAATCTGAAAGAATTATTATCTAAGAACATAACTTTAGAAGTACCAATGTTTTGATTTACAAGTGTTTTTCTGAGTAAACCAAATCACCCTAGAAAGAGAATGGGGTATCCTATGCTAAGAACTATCTTGATTCATATTTCTTTTCGTAAATTAGTAACTTGACATTGTGGTGTATAAATCATTCTTTTATTAATCAATCTAAATAAATCCTTGACTAATTTGATAAAAACAACTCAGTAAATTGATAAAATTCATTTAAGTAGTAAATATGAGGACCAGAAGCTGTCTCACAAAGTTCAACTTTATTTATTTATTTATTTTAAAGATTTTATTTATTTGACAGAGAGAGACACAGCGAGAGAGGGAACACAAGCAGGCGGAGTGGGAGAGGGAGAAGCAGGCTCCCCGCCGAGCAGGGAGCCCAATGCGGGGCTCGATCCCAGGACCCTGGGATCATGACCTGAGCCGAAGGCAGACGCTTAACGACTGAGCCACCCAGGCGCCCCTAACCTTTCTTCTCTTAAGACATTATGGATTCAGTTGGCTATCATGGGAGACCATCTCAGAAATGCCCCAAAGTCTATTCTTCTAAGGCATATTTAGGTTCATCATCAATTTTAAGAACTTAAAAATCACCCCATGTGTCTTGATAGCCAGAGTGTAAGAACCTCCTGTCTTATAATTCTCTACCTATATTTGTATTCAGGTGCTCTCTTAATCCTGGAAAGTCTGGCTGGGGGTTGGAAACTTGACATTGTAAAGCATGTCTTCGGTGTCTCTACAGTGTTGATATTAAAAATAATCTGTTTATTTGTCTCCATTTAATAATAATTCACATATTAGAAAACCATTGTTGGAAATTTTGGTTAGTTCACAGAATGGGGAATGGGATTTCCCATCCTTGATCCTCGTGACTAGGTGAGTAGCGGATGAAATAACTTGCTTTGCTGGGTAGTTATTATGCCATCGGGAGAGGTAAGGCTGTTAACAGACATTTTGATCCAGGCCCTTGTAATTGCTGTACAGACAGTGTTCAAAGCCAGGTCTTTTCTGACCATAAGGTGCTGACAGAACATTCATTTCTGCCATCATTCAGAGCTTTGCAAGAGGGCAAATTGCTTGTTACTTAAATGTGTCTGCCTTTGAAGAATAAAAAGCTGAATTGACAACCACTGCGATTTGAGCCTTCAGGTGTAGGGATTCAGGAAACCTATGTATGTCATAGAACGTGGCTTAGCAGGAAGACCAAGCAGATTTCTTCAACATAATATACTATATACAGTCTGCATTGTGTGGACTAGAGACCTCTTCAACCAGATTAGGAAGATGGGTATTTTCTTGGAAATATCTCAACAATGTGATAAAATCATCAGGTTCTTGCTAACCTTGAATACAAGCAAGCTGATTCTTTGGCAGTCCTACCAACAGTATGAGGCTCTTTTTTTCTAACTGGCATTTGAATGCCTTTTATGTGCCTAATACAAGGTGTAAGAGTAGCTCACGTTACAATTAATTTGAGTTACCAAAATTTGTCTTTATTATGCAAATATACAGTGGCAGCAATAGGAATGATTGTTAGTGATGAATGTGTGTATACTCGCAGATTACTAAGTGACCAATTTACTACAAAAAAGGGAAAGGAAAATTACTGAGATTTGTTGCTTTCTGCTCCTTGTTTTGCATTATGGTTCAGTTTGGATTTTTGCAACAATTCAGAAATGAAAATTGTTCTTTCCATAATGATATCAGGGTTGAGTTTTTTCCTAATTTTTTTTCTTTTGAAAATGTACAGCTTATTAACTCCAAACCCCCCTCCCAAGTTTTAAAATGCAAGGTTGGTCCTAGGGGTGCAACCCAGCAACACTGTGGGCTTTTTAATTCAGTGAGCAAGAGATGGTGGGTGGGCTATTCTGGGAAAATGCTGACAGGAACATCCATCCACATTGCAAGTTGAGTGGAAACCTGGTCCAGATGAGAGCAAATTAAAATATGGATGATGTTTTCAAAGAAGCGGAGAATAAATCGCAGAAGTGCACACACTATTTTAGATAAGGTCAGCAGCAATTTTGTAGTGTGTAAGAAGGAAAATCCATCCTGGGGAAATCTGCCAATGACTGTTTTTAGTTAAATGTTGGAATGGACAAGATTTAGCAGTACTTTACAAAATGCATTCTGAAGCTCTTAGAAAGACATCTAGTGTTGTTGTCATTGATGACTTCCTTATCATACTGTCTCTTGTACATGATATATGTGAGAGAAAGAAAGAGTAATGTAGGGTCGGTCCACTTCCCGTGACCTACCCTAAGCTAGTACTTTCTTGGACCATATAGTGTAGTCCCTACAACATTTGATGGAGACCATGGAGGGCAAAGGTGGATGCTTCTGTGGCTGTGGTTTGGAAAATGCATTCTTCCTAGCCTTCAGATATGCTATTAATTACAAGTTTAAAAATCCTCTTCTAGGGCACCTGGGTGGCTCAGTTGGTTAAGCGACTGCCTTCGGCTCAGGTCATGATCCTGGAGTCCCGGGATCGAGTCCCGCATCGGGCTTCCTGCTCGGCAGGGAGTCTGCTTCTCCCTCTGACCCTCCCCTCTTTCATGTGCTCTCTCTCATTCTCTCTCTCTCAAATAAATAAATAAAATCTTTAAAAAAAATAAATAAAAAATAAAAAATAAAAATCCTCTTCTATTTGATCTGATAGGATAGCCTTACTTTATGTCACTTTAAAATGAGAATCTAAGTACTATAAGATATCAAGTATTCAATGGCAGTGCTCCATTTCTGCTGGGACAAAGCAAGCCTGGCTTAGGTAATTGTGCTGTAATGTTCAAACCTGGCTGAATCGCTTCTGTCCCCCCAAACCTCTCTTGTACCTTTCACATTCACAATGATACATCTCTGCTGCATGTGCACCCAAAACCCGGTGTAGCCTCTGGTATAATTTGTGTGATTAATGGACTCTGGGTCCAGAGAATTCCTTATATTGTAGGTCTCTAAATTACCATAATAATATAGGCATAATTTCAGGTACATTTTTATATCTGCCTGGTTCTATGGTGGTTTTATCATTCATTCACTAAGAACGATTATTAGCCTTCAACCCCAAGGCAAGACGCACAGTTCCAATCTGGTACATAAATAGTATGTCAATTTACAATAGGGTGAGGGGTGGGGAAACAGTGTAGTATAAAGGACATAAATAACACACTAAACCTGGGAACAGGGAGGGGGGCCTGCAGCAAGTGGGGAAAGAGATTGCAGAGAAGTTTGAAAACAAAGAAGAAAAGAAATACCAAAGCACATGTGCTCACATCTCAAATTAGATGTAGAGAATGCTTGTTCCTTCCTCTGTCAATCTGAGCTAGACAGCTGTGAGACTGGGTCCGCCTTGGGGATCGAGGGGTCTGGTAAGTGTTGGGAGTCAAAGCTCTTCATCTTGGAAGGTCTGTTTACTTGTGTTGGCTCCACTCTGGGTAAATATTCTAGATGATCAGTGTACCAAATAATGTGCCATTTAGGGGATTGTTCATTAGCAGTCTACACAGTTAAAGAATTTCCTGCCAGTTGAGAGCCTCTGTAGTTTCTGTAACATTAAAGTCAGAGGTTTGCTTTTGATAGGAATTTTCTAATTAAAAGCAAATTTATTGTCCCTACATCTTGTCTCTGTGTATCCCCATCTCACACATTCTTTGAGTCACTGGTCAGATGTTATTTCTCTCTCAAGAAGCTTCTTATGGGCAGGAATTGGACCTCATTGATCTTTTTATTTTTTGCAGTGCTCTCCATAAATATATACTGACTAAATAAATAATATAATTTACAGAAAGTCTGTGACGCTTATAAACACCTCCTTTAGGATACTTAGTAAAGCAACAAAAAGTATTGGCGTTTAGCAATGACCTCTTCATACAACAAAAGTATTTTATATACATACAAATAAAACAACCCGATCCAACAAACCACTTAAGGGAAACCATTAAAATGATATCATTGTTGCTAGTTGTTACTGAGTCTATAGTTCATTTATGCTTTCCCTGAATATATTTTGTACACATTATGTAATAGCTACAAATAAACTACGACCATTTCCATGGCTATCACACATAGTCCAGGCCCAGAAATGCTTAATTTGAAACAACAGGCAGGAAAGGAGAACTTGCATACGTTCCTTTACATGGTTAGTCTTGGAGTCGAAGCAAAAATGTCAAATTTGATTTTCTGTCATTTGGCAAAACTTATCATTTGCCTAAGCACAAGAAGATACATACTTCTCTGCTACTGGCACAAAGTATTGTTTGCACAAACATAAATTTTGTTAAACGTATGTATTTGTATATTCCTTTCTGAGTGTTTCTGTAAATGACATACTCCATTTTGTGCCAGGTCCAATCTTATTAAAATCCCCTCATAGAAAACTCTTGATAACCATCATGATTACACCCAAGTCCTCTCAGGAACACATTTATTTCAGTCAGTATTTGACACCACAAAATGACAATACTACACATGAGGGACAGGGTGTTGCTAACTGGCGTACAGTGTGAATTATTTGGATGGGATTATAGGGTAGATATAAATGCTCTGCATGAAAGAGATTGCAGTAATTGAAAATCGTGAAAATTAGCATCTGTACCCAATGTTCTGATGTATTGACTATGTTCCAAACATTATGGGGTTGATCTTCAAAACAATCCTGTCAGCGTCGTTATTCTCTCTTCTGTCAGTGGCAAAAAGGAGTCTCTAAGAGTGGATTGGCCTTTAGGCAGCTCGTTAGGTGGGGCCTCCTCTGGTGATCTGAGTCTGGTGCTTTTGCAGATGACGTGGGCCAAGCCCACCGCCCTTGCTCTTTCATGCACCAAAGCACATGCCACTGTCTGATCCCATTTCTCTCTCGCTGAGCCAGATGAAGCCCAAGAATCCCCAGCGTAGACAAGATCTGTCCTCTGTCCTGCCCTGCGTTCCTCCAGAGTGCATTCTGCTGGGTATTAGTGCAGATGAAACACAGCCAGATTTTGCATAAGAACCGTGTGGCACATCACCAGTGCCCTAATGTGAGCCTGCAAGTCGCCTGGGTTGAAGGAGGTAGATTTCCTGGAACAGGTGTTGATTTGTTTATCTTCTCCAGGACTTTGGCTTCCTTTGGGAGGGGGAGAGGTCTTCTGCTAAACATCTACTGCCTTTATTTCTTACTTCCCAAGAACTTGAATTGGGCAACTTTGCATGTGCTAAGGTGACCTATTTCTGTCCGGGATAACAAAAACATTCCAGATGACTGATGCCTTTTATTGGGGACAGTTTGACCTGATTCTCACCCTCCTGCTTTACTTGCCAAGGCAGATGATCACTGCTAGGCCTTAGCGCCGACCTCTTTTTATTTCTCTACACTGTTTTTCTATTTTCTTGCGAAAATAGCAGACTTGTCCAAGTGCCTAGCTACTATGGCAATAAGTGATATTTAAATAGACGCTGAATACATGTGTCCCAGCTTCAGTGAGTCAGTGGAAGCAGTTGTGGGATCTGATTGCATAAATGCATGGGAATAATGTTTGTCTCTAGGGCAACAGAACTCCTTTTAAGCCCTTGAGAGGACTGTGTTCAGATGCAGAAAGGCTGATGTAATGATCATACATGTTCAGGTGGAAGGATCAGTTTCTCCCTGAATGGAAAATGTCAAGAAATGGCCATTTGGATTTTCTGCTTTGTAACCACAACAAATGCCTCAAATAAAAAGAGAAATAATAGAAAAGCCCTCAAAAAGTTCTACACGGGCCTGGAAAATGTAAAGCCATCATGATTGGTTGACGGTCTTTATGTGTCTAAGCAAATCTCCTGGCTTATTCAAATATATGTATTGATTTTTTTAAAATATGCGATTGACATTAAGAAACTTGGTCCTAAATAAATGAACTTTGCCCGGCAGAATACTGCTGAACATGTCTTGAATACTTTGGGAAACCCCACCGCTGCACACCATTAAGAACACAAAACTTGGTGGACTCGATGACATTTTTCAGAGATGTCTCTGTCATTGTGGCTACAAGTGTGTTGTGCTGAATCTGCCACCCTAAAAAGCTTAGGGCCCATGGGTGGTCTATTAGTACCAGTTGGTTATTAATTCTGCCATAAAAATCTAGCTTGGTTCCTTAGGTCAGATTCCTTCCAAATTGGCAATACACTTGTGTACCTGTATATGCACAGAGATTAGCAGCCTTTTTCGGTCTTGGCAGTAAACAAAACAAGGAACGGGTTTGAAATTTCAAAGACAAGTTCAACATTAGGAAGGCCTTCCTGATTTTGAACACCCATTAAAGTTCCCTTAAAAAAATGGGGATCTTATAAGCCTTCTCCTTTGCTCCCTTCCCCCACCATCTACTCCTGCTACCTTTTCTTTTTTTCTTTCCCCAGAGATTTCCCATCTATAAAATGGGGAAAATAATAATATATTTGAACCAAATCCTCAGACTCCTTGCTTCACTCCTTATGCTGTATACAAGTGTTCTCTTCTCCCTCTATTTGGTGCCACATTTTTTGCATTCTTTGTGCTTTTTGTCAGTGATTTCACTGTTCAGGATGGCCCCCAATCACAGAGCTGATGTGCTCTCTCTTGTGTTCCTAAGTGCAAGAAGGTTCTGACATGACTCAGAGAGAAAACATGTGTTAGGTAAACTTTGTCAAGGCACAAGTTACAGTGCTGCTGCCTGTGAGTTCAATGTTAGCAAATCCACAAAATATATTAAATAAGGTGTCCTGAAATAGAAACATGCAAGACAACTTTCTGTGTTGATCCATTGATGAAAATGTAACCAGAGGCTCCCAGGAACCTAACTCTGTGTTTCTCCTAGGAGCAGTGGTTCAGTATTCACAAATACTTTTTTTTTTTTTTTTAAAGATTTTATTTATTTATTTGACAGAGAGAGACCTAGCGAGAGAGAGGGAACACAAGCAGGGGGAGTGGGAGAGGGAGAAGCAGGCTTCCCCACGGTGCAAGGAGCCCAATGCGGGGCTCAATCCCAGGATCCTGGGATCACGACCTGAGCCGAAGGCAGACGCTTAACCATCTGAGCCACCCAGGCACCCTTCACAAATACTTTGTAGAACATAATTATTACAAGTAACAAGAGTAGACTGTACCTTGCCCTGGGGTTGCCGTGAGGACCACATGAGGTAATGCCTGTCGACTACAGGGTGCCTGGCATGGCTGCCATTGGTGTCGTTGTCCGTGGAGGTTAACACATGGGAAGAGAAAAAAGAATTACTGATAATTCCACTATTTTATCCCAATACTTGGCTACATTTTGAGTCTTCCTTTCAGTCTTTGTTTCTCTGTATTCACATTTTTACACAGTTCCACAATGCATACAACTTCAAATAATTCTGTTAACTTATTTCCTGTCATGTGCTTCTTTCTGTGTTATGACACAGCCTTCATTTCCCTGGTCTTGTTGAAAACGTGGTTCCTGGGATGACTCCAGAGCCGTCTTTTTCTGGTTTGAGGCTGATTAATCCCTCATGATCCCAACAAGCCTTAAAATTCTGTAATTAAGCCTTAAAAAAAAAAAAAAAAGAGCTCAGCAATAGAGAGAAGACTCTTACTGAGCAGAGAAATTTACTATGCAATCTTTTTTTAAAAAGATTTATTTATTTATTTTAGAGAGAGAGAGAGAAAGAGAGAGCGCACACAAGTGGGGGGAGGGGCAGAGGGAGAGACTCTCCAGCAGACTCCTCCTGAGTGTGGAGCCCGATGTAGGGCTTGATCCCACCACCCCAAGATCATGACCTGAGCCAAAACCAAGAGTTAGACGCTCAACACACTGAGCCACTCAGGTGCCCCAACCATGCGATCTTTTTATCTCTAGTGAAAAACTTTTTTTAAGCCCGAGGGTCTGGGGCATTATTCAGTAGAAAAAAGGTGCTGGGAGTACAAAGGAAGAGTCATTCTAACCTGAGTGAAAGCCATGGTCTAAGATAGGGGTTGGTAGACTTTTTCTGTACATAGCCAGACAGTAACCACATTAGATGTTGTGGGCCATATGGTCTGTGTCACAACTATTCAACTCTGCATTGTGGCTAGAGAATAGCTGTGGATGATGCCTAAACAAAAGCATGTGGCTATATTCCAATAAAACTTGGTTTCCAATTAAGATACAACAGAATGTCTGAAGCTCAAGTGGGCCTTGCTTTTGTTACTCTGTTACATGCACTTCTAGCATGTGTCAGGTCTTACACTGGCTGCCAGGAACACCAGCAAGAGCAGCAAAACATGATTTTCCAATTTCCCTGTCTTATGAAGTTTACAGTCTAGAGGGGAAGAGAGAGATCTTAATGAATAATCATACGAATTAACATTTAATTACCTATGCTGATAAATGCTGTGAAGGAAAGACTAGTGGCAGGAAGACAATCTATAAGAGATTCAGGCATTAAGAGAAGGAGCTGCACTTTGAGGATCCCACTAGAAGCTCACTGAAAAGGTAGGGCCTTGATCATTGTAGAATAAGTAATTTTCATTACCAAGCACTTGATGTGCAGGCCCAGCAGTAAGGAGTTGCTAGCTCTTCGTAGATTTGCAATGCTCAGTTGGTCATTGAACCAGGGCAAAATAGGAGCTTTCTACCTTGAACTAATAATCCCTCAGATGACCCCTCAATGTTTACCCGTGGTTATAACAACCATGCCATCTGGATTCTTATTATAAAACTCAGATTTTTTTTTTAATCCTTTTTATATAACATCTTTTTTTTTTCTTACAGTTTTACTTGCCAGCTCCTCATTTTCTGACCTGGGGCTGGATTTATTAGTGTTGACCACCCCCTTAGTAGTATTTTATGTATGTATATATGTGTTATGGTTTTTTCTAGGAAGAAATGAGTAGCATATGCTTGGGACATGCACAAGATTCAGGGTTATCTTTAGCCTTGGGCAACTTTCTGTTAAGTCAAACCTCTGTCCCCCTTACCCAACCACTGTGTCTCCTTTCCCTGGTGGAGGGGCACCCACGGGTACCTGCACCTGCCCCTGCCCTCCCGTCACCTGGGGTCTATTGAGGCTGCCTGAGCCTAGCAGCCTTGTGCCTCCTCATTGATCGTCTTTCCCAGGGGACAGCAGTTGTTCTCTCACTCTGGTAAGTAAAATGCTCGACTTCATTACCCCCTACTGACAATTTCAGTGTTTAATCAGTCTTATTTCTGTATGGGAAAGGGCTATCTTTCCACGATTTGATTCTGTGAATCAAGTGGGGAATAAGGAGACATCTTGGAACTCGCATGCGTGGCAGAGAGCGGGAGACAGCTGTTGCTTCGGTGGGACAGCCACTCACAGGATGAGCCCGGGTGACAGTAGCAGGGGAAGTGGCCCCCAGAGCAACTGCCTGACTGCTGCCCAGCAACTGATGCTTCGGGGGCAGTGGAGAGTGACAGGGCTCATGCTCCAGACCCCAGCTCTCCACTGGTTGCACTGGGGCAGGGTCCGGACACCAATAAGGGACTTCTTGGGATGAGATGTGTTGGTGCACGTACATGGGAAAAGCCCAGAGACTTCTAGAAGTATGTGGAGCAGATTCTAGGGGATGAAGTGTGGTCAGCTGAGAATTTGAGTTATATAGTTTTACTCTTTTAGGTTTTTGTTATAGTTTATTCCTGTTAATGTGATCCCAGCTTTCCAGCAGGCTGTGCAGCCCATCAGAGCATGGATTACACTGTTAACGAGCAGAAATTCCTGATGCTGCCTCTTTTTTTACTGTTCAATCCTTACATTAGTCCTTTTGAAATCTCTGTAAGTTCTTGAGATTAGAAGTGTAGGTTGTCCCATATAGTGAACTTGTTAAACCACTACTGGATATTAGGGAGAAAGAGATTTCTCTCTCTTCCTTAGCAATATGTTTATTTTCATAATGGGTTTGTTATCCTTTGTTGATTTTCCGTGGGAAGGTTTCCTTGCTACTCTACTTTTTTTTTTTTAATAGGCTCCATGCCCAGCCTGGAGCCCAAACAGGGTTTGAACTCACGACCCTGAGATCAAGACCTGCGCTGAGATTGAGTCAGACACCTAACTAACTGAGCCACCGAGGTGCCCCCTTGCTACTCTATTATATTATATTTTTATTTTTTTAAAGATTTATTTATTAGAGAATGTGTACATGTGTGCATGAGAGTGGGGGGAGGGGCAGAGAGACAGAGGGAGAGACTCCTCAAGCAGACTCCCCCTGAGCATGGAGCCCGACATGGGCTCAGTCCCATGACCCTGAGATCATGACCTGAGCCAAAACCATGAGTCCAAATCTTAACTGACTGAGCCACCCAGGTGCTCCTGCTACTCTATTTAAGAAATTATCTCATCATTATTATTCTAAGTGAATTCTGCAGTATCTTTTATTTTTTTTTTAAGATTTTATTTATTTATTTGACAGAAAGAGACACAGCGAGAGAGGGAACACAAGCAGAAGGAGTGGGAGAAGCAGGCCTCCCACAGAGCAGGGAGCCTGATGCAGGGGCCCAATCCCAGGACCCTGGGATCATGACCTGAGCCGAAGGCAGACGCTTAACGACTGAGCCACCCAGGTGCCCCTGCAGTATCTTTTAAAGGGGGGAAACTAATCATGTGACTCCTTTTCTTAAAACCCCTCATGGCTCTCCAAGAATGTTAGGGTTAAGGGACAAAGACAGGATGCAAAGGAAAGGGAGTGCCAAAAGTCAGTAATCAAGATAAAAAATATTTAATGCACTATTTTCTAAAAATCTAATAGGCAAACTACAGCTCACATCTGTATTTATAAATGGGGCCTTGACCCACACTCATCATGTCTCCGGGAGGCCACCATAGGCCTCATCACACCTCTCTACCTCTCGTTTTAAACTCCGTCCACACTGACCTCTGTGGCCGCTTACCTTTCTGGAACCCACAATGCTTCCTCCCCTGTAAGCCCTTGCATGCGTTGTTCCCTTTCTTCATCCCTGCCTGGGATTATCCCTGCTGACCCTTTAGGACTCACTCAGTGTCCCTTCTCAGGGTCAGCTGCCTCCACTGTATGTCCTCATGGAGGTGAGTGCTCTTCCTGGAGAGCGTTGGGCAGGTAGACATGCACTGGGGCATTTTGCTTGTTGACATCTAACTCCTCCGTCTGAGCAGAAGTTCCCTGAGAGTAGGACGATTCTTTTCTACCTCTCTCTGCACAGCGGCTCCCACCTCGATGATTAATAAACAATGAATGGGTGTTTGTCTACTCTGCTTCTGGTGATCCCCATAATATGGGATCTGGAGATTTCAAAGGGTTGTTTTCCTGGTGGTGGGAGTAAGAGGACACCTTGTCTGCCATTTGTGGAGTTCTTTCTCATCTTCACAGCAGGTGGCAGCTCAGGTAGGATGCACCGTTATCTCTGATTATCTCTGTCTCAAGCTAATCCTCAAGAGGAGGGAGTACAAGTCAAAGGAAAAATGAAGCCATCACTAGATGAGGAAAGGGAATCTCGGGGAGGTTGACTGACTTAAGCAGACTCCGCACTGAGTGTGGAGCCCAATGAGGGGAGTCTGTAGTATGGCCAAGAATTCTCACCTGGGTGTTACGACTCTGGGTGTGCCTCTTCGTTCTACTCTCCTCTGCTCGCTCTGTCAAGAGAAGGTACTGAAGGACATTCTCCTTTCACTTTCCAGCAAAAGGACAAAGGAGATGAGGAAACTTTTCTTAGCATTAATGCCTTACCAATTTCTAGACCTCCTTTTCCTGTTAATCCCTTAAAACATCTCATTTGCACATCTCCGCGCTTAGAGGCTGTTTGGTATAAGCTCCACAGTGAATAAAAGGCAATAGAACAAACAAATAAAAAGCAATGAAAGGTGTCTCCTGGCAGAAGATAGTTTTCTTTCTCTTGTCCACTCTCTCAGGTTGACTTTACCCTCTTCACCTTAAGGGAGGGACTTAATTGGATCTGTCTCTCTTATTAGCCCTCAGGTTAAATTGGCTTCCAGAGAGAGACTGTCTCCTATTAGACTTGTTCACTTGACAAACCTTCACGGAAGCTAAGCACAGACTGAGGTATTCATCAGTGTAGGAACGGAACACTAGCTCTGAATGGTTCCTTGTGGTCATGGCGGAAGTCATTGGCTGCTGTTTGCACTTCGGCCTGAACCCCACTGTGGTGCAGGGTCAAGCCTGGGAAATATTCTATCAGTAGCAATTGCTTCCTCTAACGTGAGTCCACATCCTTTCCCCCATAAACAGTGCATGCCTCGGAGAGGATTGGGTGCTACCTCCATGATTTTCTATTCATTCATTCAGCAAATATTTACTGAGCATCCACTGTGTGCTAGGCATTTCTAGGCTCTGGGCATATGTGGTGAACAACTTAAAGCCCGTGTCCCCTTGAAGTTTACATTCTCGTGAAGGAAACAGTCAATGAATAAGTAATCAGATAAGTTTTATTTCCAGTACAAGTGCCATGGAGAAAATTAGGGATAATAGGGATAATGTTTGATGATGGTGGAAGTTGGCAGGTAGGGTGGTCAAGGAAGGCCTCCCCAGAGAGGGACATTTGAACAGAAGCCTGAGTCTTGGGAAGAGGGAGCCACATGAAGGTCTGGGAAAAGTTTACCAGGTGAGGTACCAAGCACATGTAAAGCTGAATCCAGAGTAAGGTTGATTGTCCAACAATGAGCAAGAGGCTATGGCGGCTAGAAAGCGTGGAGTGAGGGGCAGAGTGGTGGAAAGTGAGACCAGAGATGTGGGCAGGGCCAAAGCAGGAGGAACTTTATGCACACCACTGTCTGTAATGGGAGGCACATGATCAAATTGATGCTTTAAAGAGACCATTCTGGATGCTCTGTGCACTGAGGAATGGATTCTAGTTGGGCAGGGAGATCCACTGAGAGCCTACTGGGACATTCCAAGTAAAAGAAGAAGGGGACTTGGAATGGAGTGTAAGTGGAGGTGGCGAGAAGAGGTCAGGTGCTTGTGTATTTTGAAGGTGGTGCTCATTCACCATTGATGCTGGACCAGAGGTGAGCTATGAAGGAAAGAGATGAGTCAAGCATCCCTCAGGAGTTCGTTTATGAATATTTATTGAACACCTATTATGGACCAGCCATTGTTCTATGTGTTTGGATATACCTGTGAGCAAAATAGTCAAAGATTCCTGCCCTTGTAGAGCTTATGTTCTAGCAGGGGAAAGCCAGAAACAGAAAACAAAGTAAAAAACAATAAATTGTATTGCATATTCAGAAGATGATAGATGTTGTGGCAAAAAGAAAAAATAGAGCAGGGGAGGGACCCTTAGGAGAAGGATAGTTACAATTTTAGTTAGGGTGGTCCGAGCAGATCTGCTTAAGAGGTCACCCAGATTTTTGGTCTGAGTAGTTAAATGGATAATGCCACTATCTAATGAGATGTCTAAAAAGAGTAAGATAAAATTGGAGGAAGGAACAGATTGAAAGGGTGGTAAACAAGCTGTTTAAGTAGTAAGCTTGAGCTGCCCCTTAGTGAAGATATCAAGTAGGTAACTGGATATTCAAGTCTGGGCCTTAGGGAAAGGTCACGGCTACAGATTTCAGGCATCAGAGATTATAAGGTCTTTTAAACACCTACAGCAGCAGGGGTGCCTGGGTGGTGCCATTGGTTGAGCATATGACTCTTGGTTTCAGCTCAGGTCTTGATCTCAGGATCATGAGGTCGAGCCCCTCATTGGGCTCCACACTCAGTGCGGAGTCTGCTTAAAGCTTTCTCCCTCTACCCCTCCCGCTTGTGCTCTCTCCCTCTCTCTCTGAAATAAATAAATCTTTAAAAAGAAAAAAAAGCTACAACACCAGATAAGATCTCCAAGGGCATGGGTGTAGAATGAAAAGAGGTCCAAGGGCTCCTGGGTCCTCCAAGGGGAGGAAAGAAAAGAGGAATTAGCAAAGGAAACCCAGAAGGAGCCATCGGAAAGGCAGAGGAAAGACAAGGAGCATGCAAGAAGAAAAGTGGAAGCTGGGCTGAAAAGGGAGAGAGCAATCAACTGTGTCCAAAGCATCCAATAAGATGCTGATGGGTCAGGGAAATGAATAAGGTCTTTCTTACAGGCTCCTTCTTGGGTGGCGAGTAATCACATTACCCTGTGGTCACCATTTCACTGTGGGGTGTAGAGTCACAGAAGGGTGTGCTCTCACTGTGCACCCACCAGGGCTGAGCCCTTTTTGTTGGCCAGTGTTGATATGGTTCACATAAGAATAAGTGCTTGTTCTCCAAGGAAGTGCCCCTGGTTCAAGATCATGGGAGACTCTGAATGCCACACACAAGATCGTGGACTTACCTAGCTACAGCAATCAGACAACAAAAAGAAATAAAAAGCATCCGAATCAGCAAAGAAGAAGTTAAACTCTCACTCTTTGCAGACGATATGATACTTCATGTGGAAAACCCAAAAGACTCCACCCCAAAACTGCTAGAACTCATACAGGAATTTAGTAAAGTGGCAGGATATAAAAATCAATGCACAGAAATCAGTTGCATTTCTATACTCCAACAACAAGACAGAAAAAAGAGAAATTAAGGAGGCGATCCCATTTATAATTGCACCCAAAACCATAAGATACCTAGGAATAAATCTAACCAAAGAGGCAAAGGATCTGTACTCAGAAAACTATGGAAAACTCATGAAAGAAATGGAGGAAGACACAAAGAAATGGAAAAATGTTCTATGCTCATGGATTGGAAGAACAAATATTGTGAAAATGTCAATGCTACCTAGAGCAATCTACACATTTAAAGCAATCCCTATCAAAATACCATCAACTTTTTTCAAAGAAATGGAACAAATAATCCTAAAATTTATATGGAACCAGAAAAGACCCCGAATCACCAGGGGAATGTTGAAAAAGAAAAGCAAAGCTGGCGGCATCACAATTCCGGACTTCAAGCTCTAT
>NW_028048503.1:0-9181 GCF_054177405.1 Leptonychotes weddellii
CCAGAAAGTGGTTGCTTTTCTGTTCAGAGAGTTGTTGCTATTCTTTTCTTCGATCTCCTGTTGAGTTTGTAGGTGTTCAGAATGGTTTGATCCCTATCCAGCTTAATTCCTGAGACCAGACGAAATCCAGGTCTCCTACTCCTCTGCCATCTTGCTCCTGAATTTAATTCATTTAATAAATATCTATTGTTGTAGGTTCTGGCAACACAATGAAGGTAAATCACAGTGCCTGCCTTTTTAGGGAGGAGCTGGTGATTTAAACAGGAAATTCAAGGCTAAGGGTAGCCTGAGAGATAGTCTGAACAATATGATGGACCCACATTATCACCCAGGCCATTCAAAGTTCAACTTGACCTTTTCTGGTTAAACATGGCAGAATGTCTATCTCTTTTCCTTCCCAAATCCAATGAAAATGGCAGCAAAGGAGTACAAATGAATAAAGCCACAAGCACAAAGAGAAGGTGAGTGGGGACACCAGTAAATAAAAGGGCATATCTGGAAGCCTGGAGTGGCACCTTGAAGGAGCAGAGCAGAGGAAATGACAATCCCAAGGACCTCCATAGGAGAGACAGCGAGGAGTTAGCCGATCTACTCCACAGAGCCTGGAGAGCGTGGGCACATTAAGGATCCGGGGAATGTGGATGGCAGGCAGTGGTGAGGCATCAGGCTGGAGACAGGAGATTGGCAGAAAGTCTGTATGTGCAGTGGTTGAACCCCATGTATTAGTTGGCTACCCCCACAGGTGGGAGATAAGAGGTTTACATCATGGACAAATGAAGCCAGGGAGAATTAGGATTTAGCAACATCTAGGTGCAGTAAAGGGTAGGGATAGAGTGGAGGATTAAATACAAGGGACGAAGTGAATGTCTGTAACAGACCTTTAGTCCCCTTCCCCTATTCTGCTATTTTATCCCAACCTCCTCTCCCCCCACCCCCATAAACACACACATGTACATCCAACCAGGGCAGAATATTGATAAGATTCTTCTCTGGAGAAACAGTATGACCATAAAGAAAAGACCTTTACATATTCAGAGATGATTCACATTTGCTTTAGCTGGGTGCTTGGGCAGCATGGCCAGCCTGTGATCCCTTCAAAATAAGTCTTGGTTTTCTAAAATGCCATATAGTATAATTTTGAAATACAAGCTCATCTGAGGGGGGCTTCTTTGTGGTGACAAATTCAGAGAAGAGTTTATTTCTTTTTCTTTCTTCAAGATATGACACATGATCTTCCTTGTCTCCTGGATTGTGAAGGACTTATTTTTGGTTTGTCCTTATTGAGGTATAGCCTTCTGGGGCTGATTCTTGCCATGGAATGGAGTGAGTATCTCTTATTTTATATTCCATCTTTAGGCTTTGTCAACTGTTCCTTGTGCCCCTTTCGAAGCCTTAAAGACCAAGTTCAAGTTCATCTGGCTTGGTGAATGACTTCAGATGAGAGGCAGTGTTGCGGCTCTGCTATTCATTCTGAGTCTGGCTTTTACCTGGATTTTGGCATCCGAGTATTCTTCCTTTATTTTTTTTTTCCCTATCAGCTCACTAATGCAGTAAAGGATAGATTTTAGATTTCATTAAGCATTTTTAGTTGTTTATAGCAAACAGTGTGGCTAGAGTATCTAGTTTACCATACCACTGGAAATAGGAGGCAGTAACTCTTTTCAAGTATATCAGACGATATTCTTACAATAACAATCACCAATTCACCCTTTATAGAGAATTGAACGGGAGAAAATGAGTCTAAACTGCAAGGAGTCCAGTCCAATTTCCACGACTAAAAAACGGATTGGATACTGATCAAGTAACTAAGAGAAACTGAAATATCTTTGGATATTTAAAAAACACAAAGCAAAACAAAATTGCACATGTAGTCATTTATCTTGTCTGGCGAAATGCTCCTTTGCCCGAGGTGGGAGGCTGGGGAGGATGACCTTTCAATGCCCCTTCAGTTCTGTCATTTTATGATATTTGTGAGGAAAAAAGCCAGACTTTCAGAACAGTTTTTCACTGCGAGTTTGTGAAGTGATATTATGAAACTGGTCTAGTT
Source organism: Leptonychotes weddellii (assembly GCF_054177405.1). Classification (NCBI taxonomy): domain Eukaryota; kingdom Metazoa; phylum Chordata; class Mammalia; order Carnivora; family Phocidae; genus Leptonychotes; species Leptonychotes weddellii. Next base: position 2,048 of record NW_028048503.1, read on the forward strand.
TCTGTCTGTCAATTTCAACTTCCTGCAGTGAGATTTCCAGGTACTGAGTTTTACTCTGCAGGACACAAATTTCTTTTTCTTGTGATTTGTCCGTTTTATTAGGCCTTCCAAATCACATACAAAAATGTGTAAAGAATGGTTCCCTCCATCTGTATCCATAGGGATTCCCTTTGACTTCTCCGCAGAGAAGATGGACCGAGCGGCAAAAATAACGAAATCAATTTTCCATTAATAGGTGATAGAGTAATGAATGTAAAGATGAAGGGAAGCGGAAATACTTTTAGTATTCAGAGAGATTTTGTCATTGTTGTAAGTCACCAGGATCTTTTGTGAGATGACTGACATAGAAATACACTCATCGGGGGTTTTTTATTGATGTAGAATTTGATGTCTGGTGCCTTATTGGTCCCCCAAAGTTTACCACTGTGTGACGGTGCCTGTCCCTTTCAGTTCTGGCTTATTAGGACACACTATGGCCATTAGTATCTCCTGGCTCTCCAAAAGTGATGGTGGAAAGGAAATTGGCCTGCGTGAACTCATTAACTTATATTATGCAATAATATAAATAAAAATCAAGTAAAAATATAATCTTACATTAAAGAGTTAAAAAAAAAAAAAACCCACCTCAGAACACAGCTGTATGTTTTGCAGAATATTTTCGTCTTTCCTTTTTCCACCTGATTGGTCTAACATGCTCACGAGGCAGGCAGGGGCAGACATGGCCATCACCATTTTGCAGAGCGTCCTGTGTTCTTTTGCCTGGATCTTTGCTCAAACTGCCTTTCACAGGTAGGTAGGCTAAGTTTCACTTACCTCCCATCCTCCCCCACCCCAAGAAATTAAGTTTAACAACAGTACCAAAAAAAAAAAAAAATCAAATACCCATGTCCCACCATCTTGAATTAACAACCATTAGTAAATTGCTTTCTTTTAAAGAAATTAACACATTGCAGATAGGACAGAAGTCTCTTATTTCCATTTCTCACTCTCCTTCTGAGAAGAAATCACTAATATATCTATTCAACCCACCCCACAATCACCTCCTCCAGGAAGGCTTCCTGGCTCTTGGGTGCCTGCCCCTGAGCACTGCTGGCCTGCCAAGCATGACTTATGTTGACTGTCACACCCTGTATTTGAGCTGCCTCGTCCCAGGGGACCATCACTGGATTCACTTTTGTGCTCCTCATGCCTGCCATGGGGCCTGGCCTAGAGCTGGGCCCACTCAATGTTTGTTCAAGGAATGGGTGAGAAAAGGGAATCTCACACAGCTTAATTTGACTTGTCCAATTTCACTGTTTCCAATGTCTTCACTGTTATCTTTTTACGAAGAGGTATTGGCTTTTGTCCTGTGGAGCAGCAACGTGCTTCATTTCATTTAATCGGCACCTACTGAATGCCTGCTGGGGTCAGTCACTGGGCTGGGCACAGGGGATCCCGCCACGGACCAGCGCGCTCCCGCCCTCAGGGGTCCTGTGTCCCCACAGAGCCCAGGCCTCTTCTTCCCAAGCTGCTGGGTCGCTGACACTGGGCAAGCACAGTAATGATTATGATAGTGTCTGCAGTGAACTTTTTTTTTTTTAAGATTCTTGACTCTGGAGTAAAATGCTATTACAGGCAACTTTTTATATCATTTTATCACAACAACAATAACAACAACAGTCCAAAAGCATTAGTTAAGCAGTCAAGATGGAACTGATTCGGACCTTACTTTGGGGGTAAGGGAAAGGCTGAATTGTGGGCCTGCACATTCAGCGAATCACACTTCCAGGCTAGTTTGGCATTTCCTGTTTGTTTTCTGGAGTTTACCCATTTCTGGGGAAGAATCACCCTGGGTCTCTTCAGCGATTTCTCTTCCCCTCTGCTAAGATTTCTGAGTATGAGATGAGCAAGGTTATGCCACAGACGAATCTCTACCGAGTTCTGTGGCCTTGAATTCTTTCCAGATGTGGAGTCTGTTTCGGGGCCGTTTGATGAGGTGTGGGGTGCACACAGTAGGACCTCCTGACTCTTGTTGACAGCACATGATAGCTGGTCCCAGATCCATGCTGTGGTTTCCTAGACTAGCCCACAGGTGACTTTTGATTGCTCACCTCATCTGTAAAATCTTTTTGAGCCCACATTTCTCATTTATGGCTATTTATTTCACTTACAAATGATGTCTAAGTATTGCTGTCCTCATGGGTTTAATTTACTGTAAAATATACACAAAAATAAAGTGACCTTTGGATGAGGGAACAATAAAACCATGAAATGTACTATTTTCTTTTTTTTAATTCAACTTAATTATTTAATCAGTATATTAAAAAACATATCATGCCATGAAAGAGTCAATTGAAATGTACTATTTTCTTCCACACTCTCTGGATTAAGGCAGTTCCCACCTTGGGGGGGACACCAAGTAAAGGAGATCGAAAGACCTCAAAAGGGCTTAAGAGCAGCTTCTGATGTGAAAGAAGCAAGCAGGGCTTCAGCCCCAGTGGAATTTTCTGGGCAGGTGTGGACCCCACTGCTGCTCTAGACAGAGGAGGATCTGAACGGGATTTGTCAGCTTCCAGTTCTTTTGGGTTACCATGTCAGGTCTGCAGCAAACAGTATCAGAGAGAGGGGAAATGAGGAGATACCTAAATTATGATAAAAGGAAAATCAGAATCTCCCTAATTAATTTTGTTCATCTTTAGAGATTGCAGGAAAGGAAATGAAAGGTGATAGCAGCAGGCAAGGCAAAAATCTTGCAAATTCTTCAAATGCGAATAAGATTCTGTGATAAACCCTCACTTTCTGGTAAGCATTTTAATGGATCCTTTAATTAGCTTTTCTGGAAAGTTCACTGATGATGTGCTGGAATAATGATCCCCTATGCTCTAAAGTGTCTAGTCATTAGCTCACAAGGTGACTGAACATACTAATGCATTTGCCTTTTAGACAGTTTAGCCTATGTTCTTAATAAGGGTCTTGCTTTGGTTTGACTCAGTCATGGAAAGGAGTGTATGGGCTGGGCTCTCTCACAAATGGTAATGACAGTGAGCCAGACCCAACTTCTCCTAGGCCCCGTGTCACTCCAGCTCCTGAAAGGAGATCCTTGGGGCAGATCTTTCCAGAACTGTTCTCATGCTGCCTGCCACCTCTGTGTAGAAATTTGGGCTCAGCATTAAGAGGCACCTCCTAGATTCAGAATCCATTCTAGATGAGGGAATTAATTATGTTCTGTCACCTGCATCAGTTGCATCTTTTGGAGCACGCACTCCTCATCAACGTGTGTTTATTTTGACCTCCAAATGGCGCCTTATTATTCCATTTTATTTCTAAGGCATGCTTTCTACACTCTACAGTTGCAGGTCAGTCAGGTGAGTGGTAGGTTAAGCAAGGTGAGTGGATGGAGTCTGGGAAGTTGCTTCTGCTCCCAGCTGAGCCAGCGACTTGGCTTTCACTGAGCCAACAGCAAACTGGGCTTGGGATCAAATTTTGCAGTCCCAGCCTGGTTTGGTCCCAGCATGCTAGTACATGCTAGTTTACAGAGCCTTGTGCATTGCATTACTCCTTGTGCCCCTGGCTGAAAGAAGCCAAACTGCAGATAATGTATTCAGCATAAATTATTGCTAACCTTAGCTGGAATAACACATGCTTTTGATCCTCTTTAGATATGGAGCCAAGGGGGAATTGTCTGGCTACAAAGTTTTCCTCCATATCTTACAGTGAAATCAAATTCCAAATCTTGAGGACATCTGATATTCCTCAAGGACATTAAATCTATAAAACTGGTGCCTGAATCATAGGCTAAAAAGTGTAATTCACAGTTTGTTTTGTTAGTGTGAGCTATCAGTAACATTTTAAACATCTAATTACGTTTTTCATTTAATAATTCATTCTTGTATAATTAGGGACTTAAGTTATGCAAGATGCTTAGGTTTTAAAATATGGACATTTTCCTTAAGTGTTTTTACACCAATGTCTATGAGATGGAGCATAACAGCAAATGCATATTATTACAAATTTAATGCTCTAGTGACACATTAAATGTTATTGGCCTGGCCCACCCTCTAGGCAGTGTTGATCAGGTGTGTTCTGAGGGGTGATAAAGACTCCAACCTGCCCAAACTATATATTCTTCATCAGGCTGTCTCGGAGAAGTCATTCCACCTTACCTGCTTTTAACTTCCCTCCAGGTGGACACACTTTACCCAAAGAATATGACTGCTTAGGTCAGCAAGCAATCTCATGGAGGGATTTTGCACCAACCTGTGGAACTGTGTGTGTTTTGTCCTACAAAAACCAAGGCTCCTCTGGCTCAACATTATCCTCATCTAGAATAGATGCCTGAAAGCAAGTATTGTCCACCAGTCATACTGTTGAGTTCGTGAAGGTTGATCATAATCATGTAGAAAAAAATTACCTAGTTTTTAAATTGAAAATGTAGTACTTCAAAACGATAAAAAGAATTCAAGCAGTGCAAAAGGGTATATAGTGAAAATAGATTTCCTTCCCACCAGATCCCAATCTCTACTTCTGTTCCCCATGGGCAATCACTCTTCCTGCATTCTTGGGAATCTTTTCTGGAATAGTCTGTGCATATACAAGTTTTATATGTATGCCTCTCCTTATTTTAGAAACACCCAAGGGGTGACTTATCCATACCATTTGGCATCTCACTCATTTCACCACCAGTTTATTTTGGTGAGGTTCCAAATCATCCATACAATTCTTTTCATGGCTGCATAGTAGTCTACTCTTAGGACGTGCAAGCCTTCATTTAAGCCATCCCTTATGGCTGGACGTTTGGCCACTATTAAAAATGGTGGATACAGGTGTGGATAGATCTAGAACATAAATGACTTGAAGCGGATTTGTTTTGTCAGAGGGGATCTATACTTTACTTTTCATAGATACTGAAAAATGGCGTCCCCCAAAGATCACCCGGTGTAAGATTATAATAAAAGCAGGCTCTTGTCACTCGAGGAGGAGACTTATGGAAACTTGTGCGATCTCAGGATAACAGCCGCCGAGTGAGGAGGCCGGGGTGAGCAAGGCCCACTCATTGGTTCCCTGGCTCCATCCCTCATGCCAACCTTTGTAGCACACCTGATTTAAAGTCCTATAAAATGCTTCCCATAGGGGCGCCTGGGTGGCTCAGTCGTTAAGCGTCTGCCTTCGGCTCAGGTCATGATCCCAGGGTCCTGAGATCGAGCCCCGCATCGGGCTCCCTGCTCTGCGGGGAGCCTGCTTCTCCCTCTCCCACTCCCCCTGCTTGTGTTCCCTCTCTCGCTGTGTCTCTCTCTGTCAAATAAATAAATAAAATCTTAAAAAAAAAATAAAATAAAATGCTTCCCATATATCGTCTTTTCAAATCCTCAAAATGTACCTATGAAGCAGATATTATTATCCCATTATAAATCACTATATGACACTGATATTTAGGATCAATCAAAAATAAATGGAGAAGTGAGCGTTCAACATGTGCTTGCCAAGAGTCTCTTCGTAATTGAAATAGTGCACATCGCTTACACAGACTATTCTAGGATCTCTGTGAAGCATAAGTCAATTCCATCATTATGTGTCTCTATAATACTTGAAATGAAAGGATTAAAAGCAGCACATTTGTCTTTTAGTGCTGTTTGAGGATGTGATAGACACAAGAGTGTTTAAGTTGAAGCCACTTAGGTTACAGTTCAGGCTCCATACAAATTTGTGACCTATTCAATTTCCCTTTATTTAAAGATAGCAAAGCATATTCGACCAAGAAGAACAAAATGCACAATGAATTCCGAAGTCTGTAAAAAAGAATCTATCCAGCAGCACTCCCTATTTACTTATTTGTTGAATTACTAGGAACATTTTATATCAAATTAAAATAATTGAATGTTGAGAAGTCTACAGCGTACTGTGTCACAATGGAGGCCAGGAGAATCCCACTGGGCATGGGTGTGTACCTTGCATCAGAAGGATAAGAGAGCAGGAAATGCTTCATGGAAATATTTCATAACCTTTTGAAATCTTCTCGGGGGCCCCCCAAATCACACAATGCCTTCATGGCCACAAAAGGCATCTATTACTTTGCTTGCTTATTATCTGAGACACAGAAGTCACGGGCCTTGTACACGCCTCACTGTGTCTTTTTGTGGCCCTTGTTATGGCCTGCGGGCGCGAGGCTTGCTCACCCTGTGTGCTCTGGCTGGTCCATGACTCTCTGGCTGCCTTTGTCGGGGAGCGCTGGATGTTTTCCTGGGTAAGGAGGAGGCACTCGAGAACCAGAACATGCAGATCTGAATCTTGGCCAGTGTTATTGTCTGTGTCTCTGGGCTTCGGCTTCCTCCTCCGTAAAATGGGATCTTGGTATTAACCACCTCACAGGGTGTGGCGAGTATTAAATGAATTCATTAGGTAGAGCTCTTAATAGAGCTCAGGCCCAGCACTTAAAGCGGGCCGTTTAAAAAGCCAGCTATTGTTATTATTAAGTCCCTTTTATCTTCAAAGTGCTGTCCTCAGTACGGTGAGGTGAACAGAAGTTTAAAAATGGGAAATCCTTGTCATCTATTTGCTCACGATGGAACAAACCACAAGTTATCAGAGAACAAGGAAAGGATTTAACTTAAATAATAAAAATAATCATAATAAAAGAGTTTTTCCACAATGGGAGAAAGGACATCCAAAATAGAAGCAAGTGTCTGGGCACATGCAACTCATAATTTATCGAATAATTACTATCTATGATTATGTGCTAAGCAATGCATTAAGTAATGCATTGGAGATACTAGTAAATACTAGTAAATGGAGATACTAGTAAAAAAAGGAGGTCCCTGCCTGCGTGGAGCTTATCATTGGGACAGACAAACGGAATGATGTGTTTGTGCCTCCCTCCAGAAAGGAGGTCCAAGAAGAAGAGATGCATACCATACTTGGTTTTGTGAGTTACTGTATGTAACCTTGTGACATAATGGATGATTTCTACAAAGTGAAATAAGGATCACAGTTTGACACAGTGAAGAGGCAGCAGTGAGACTGGTAATTTTCAGAAATAATTTCAAGTGAAATAGAAGAGATTTTCGTGGTTTTTTTTGTGTGTGTTCCAATAAAACTTTATTTACTAAAACAGGTAGTAGGCCAGATTTAGCCCATGGACCATAAATAGTTTGCCGATCC
>NW_028048504.1:0-417 GCF_054177405.1 Leptonychotes weddellii
CACACTAGATTTTGGGTGTATTTTGGTCTGTTAGAAGAAAGTGCCTCCCAAAATTTTAAAGAAAGAAAAACTTATATATGTACAAAAATAAGGGTTGATATGATGAAGGGATGGAATATGACTGTAAAGATGGAAATTATAAAAAATTTTATAAAAGGAATTGATAAGAAGTTGTTTGAAAAAAGAAAGAAGAGGATTTTTAAAAAAAAAGAAAAAAAGGAGAGAATGTGATCAGGCAGGGGAGTAGAAAAAAACCATACCCTAGAGATTTAGGATTATTTTGATCTGTTAGAAGAAACTATCTCAAAATTTTAAAGAGAGAACAACTTATATATATATGCCAAAAATACAGGTAACTACTATGAAGGGATAGAATATGACTCTAAAAATGAAAAATAAAAGTGTTTTTTAAAAAAG
>NW_028048505.1:0-417 GCF_054177405.1 Leptonychotes weddellii
TGACCCTCCCCCCTCTCATGCTCTCTCTATCTCATTCTCTCTCTCAAATAAATGAATAAAATCTTTAAAAAAAAAATGAACTTATTTTAATGACATAGCTTTTCAAAAACAACTTTTTTTATATCACCAATATTCAAGCATACTAATATATTATGTGTTTTTCCTTTTTTTTTTTAAGATTTTATTTATTTATATGAGAGAGAGAGGGAGAGAGCACATGAGAGGGGGAGGATCAGAGGGAGAAGCAGACTCCCCACCGAGCAGGGAGCCTGATGCGGGACTCCATCTAGGGGCCCCAGGATCATGACCTGAGCCAAAGGCAGTCGCTTAACCAACTGAGCCACCCAGGTGCCCCTATTATGTGTTTTTCCTAAGCCTTGCTTTGGTGTCAGTAGTTATAATTTAACTCAGTCAAAG
>NW_028048506.1:0-417 GCF_054177405.1 Leptonychotes weddellii
TACCAGCGAAGGGAGAGTAGGTCCGTCAGGGGTCGAGGCCGCTGCGGTCAGAGCCCCGCGGGGTGTGGGTTCTTGGGGAGGAACGACGGCGCCACCTAGTGGGTGATTTTCCTAACGTTTGGATTCCCAGGCTCCAGAAGACAACGTAGATCAAATGAAGCGTATTTACACAGCTTGGGGGGTCAGTCAAGAGTTTGCGTTTTAGCATCCGCCTTAAGCTTGGGCAGATCATTAGAACTTTATTTCTCACAAGGTTGATTGGTGAATTTTAAATTTTTTAAATGTTTATTTTTTTGTGAGACCCCAATATGTTTCAGTGAAATACCTACCTGAACACTTCGTTGCTCCAGGTCAGACTCAGGTTGGCTGTTTGGGGAGAAGTGAGGCCTCTCATCGTGGATGCCTGCAACTTGAATG
>NW_028048507.1:0-417 GCF_054177405.1 Leptonychotes weddellii
GAGCCGGCTGGGACACAGCGCCCGCCTGTGCCCCCAGCACCTGATCCTCTCCCGGGCTTTGGGACTCTACGGGCCCCCAGCCTGCCCCACCCAGAGCTTCCCACTTTCCAGAACGCATTTCAGCAGCAGGCCGCTGGGCCTCTCCAAGTCCTGGGGGCCCTCCCTGCAGGCTCCGCTCCCCAGAGGGCAGGCTCTGGGGCTGTCACTCCTCCCTCCATGCCCTCCCCACTGTGCCCACAGTCGCTGGCTTCAGCAACAGCACAAAGGGCACCCCGTCCCCTCCTGCCGGGAGGGACAGAACCCAGCCCCCCATCCCTCCCCCGCGCCAGCGGGCCTGGGCTGAGGCTCTCAGGGAGGGGGGTTTACCTTGAGTCCTCCACAGACCGGACAGGTGGAAAAGAAAGCTGGAGGAGGCCC
>NW_028048508.1:0-417 GCF_054177405.1 Leptonychotes weddellii
TTTGCTAATTACTGAATCACTGTCTAAGGTTTATTCAATGTGTTTTTTGTTTCAGTGAACATATATTTAATAACCAGTATTTTAATTGGTAAATTTTCTTATTGTCTCATTTTTGCATTCTTTGTCTTATAATTTCCCTGTTTTTCAAGTGAAAGATACTACATTTATCTTCTAAGCATCATTAAACATATTTTTTTTTAAGATTTTGAGAGAGAAAGAGAACATGAGTTGGGGGGCGGGGGTAGGCAGAGGGAGAAGCAGACTCCCTGCTGAGCAGGAAGCCTGACACTGGGATCATGCCCTGAGCCAAAAGTAGATGCTTTAACCGACTGAGCCACCCAGGCAGCCCCTAAACATATTTATTTTAAGATCTTTGTTAGACTGTCCCTTAAAGTATATTTCATCTAGAACAGCACT
>NW_028048509.1:0-417 GCF_054177405.1 Leptonychotes weddellii
GGCGCCTGGGTGGCTCAGTTGGTTAAGCGACTGCCTTCAGCTCAGGTCATGATCCTGGAGTCCCTGGATCGAGTCCCGCATCGGGCTCCCTGCTCGGCAGGGAGTCTGCTTCTCCCTCTGACCCTCCCCCCTCTCATGTGCTCTCTCTCATTCTCTCTCTCTCAAATAAATAAATAAAATCTTTAAAAAAAAAAAAAAATAAAAAATAAAAAAAAAAATAAAAAAAAGATTTATTCATTTATTTGAGAGAGAGAGAGGGAGAGAGTGCGTGTGGGGGGAGGGGCAGAGGGCGAGGCTCTTAAACAGACTCCCTGCCTAGCACAGAGCCCAACACGGGGCTTGATCCCATGACCCATGAGATCACTACCCCAGCCAAAACCAGGAGCTGAACGCCCAACCGACTGAGCCACCCAAGAC
>NW_028048510.1:0-417 GCF_054177405.1 Leptonychotes weddellii
CCATCTATCCTCCCGAATATTGCCTCAGATTCACTTCTCCGCACGTCTTACCTTCCAGAAAGCGGTCGCTTTTCTGTTCAGAGAGTTGTTGGTATTCTTTTCTTCAATCTCCTGTTGAGTTTGTAGGTGTTCAGAATGGTTTGATCCCTATCCAGCTGAATTCCTGAGACCAGACAAAATCCAGGTCTCCTACTCCTCCACCATCTTGCTCCCAGGTAGGTGGTTTTTAAACTGAATGTGATTATGAAAGAGAAAAGAAGGAAGAAAAAGAGAGAGGAAGAAAATATCTTTTTACAGCAGAAAACAGGAAATGTTTTAGAGACAAGCCTACAATGCTGGGAGAAAAATAATCAAAGTGGAGAAATCTTACACAGACCTAGAAATCTAAACAGAATATTTGTTTTTCTGCTATGCTCT
>NW_028048511.1:0-417 GCF_054177405.1 Leptonychotes weddellii
GGGGGGGGGGATGTAATCATAATCATTCTCACCAGGCAGCTAGGTTAAGACACCTCAATCTGACATTCTGAAGGATCCTAAAGCTAATTCCCCAGATTTTTTTTTTTTTTAAAGATTTTATTTATTTATTCATAAGAGACAGAGAGAGAGAGAGAGAGGCAGAGGGAGAAGCACGCTCCCTGCTGAGCAGGGAGCCCGACGTGGGGCTCGATCCCAGCACCCTGGGATCATGACCTGAGCCGAAGGCAGACGCTTAACCATCTGAGCCACCCAGGCACCCTAATTCCCCAGATTTTAGTAAAAGCATTAAGCTTGCTCCAAAGCATTAAATGGGGGTCTATGAAATACCTGATCAGCCCTATCCAGCAGACATGTCAGTCCAACCCACTTGCTAGAAATAGTTTCCCTAGACAGCAA
>NW_028048512.1:0-417 GCF_054177405.1 Leptonychotes weddellii
TCCTAGGTCACAAATCAAGTCTCAACGGGAACCAAAAGATTGGGATCATTCCGTGCATATTTTCAGACCACAGTGCTTTGAAACTAGAACTCAGTCACACGAGGAAAGTCTGAAAGAACTCAAATACATGGAGGCTAAAGAGCATCCTACTAAAGAATGAATGGGTCAACCAGGAAATTAAAGAAGAATTAAAAAAAAAATGCATGGAAACCAATGAAAATGAAAACACAACTGTTCAAAATCTTGGGGATGCAGCAAAGGCCGTCCTAAAAGGAAAGTATATAGCAATACAAGCCTTTCTCAAGAAAAAAGAAAGGTCTCAAATACACAATCTAACCCTACACCTAAAGGAGCTGGAGAAAGAACAGCAAATAAAGCCTAAACCCAGCAGGAGAAGAGAAATAATAAAGATCAGAG
>NW_028048513.1:0-9180 GCF_054177405.1 Leptonychotes weddellii
GGATCATATGGTAGCTCTATTTTCAACTTTTTGAGGAACCTCCATACTGTCTTCCAGAGTGGCTGCACCAGCTTGCATTCCTACCAACAGTGTAGGAGGGTTCCCCTTTCTCTGCATCCCCACCAACATCTGTCATTTCCTGACTTGTTAATTTTAGCCATTCTGACTGGTGTGAGGTGATATCTCATGGAGGATTTGATTTGGATTTCCCTGATGCCAACTGATGTTGAGCACTTTTTCATGTGTCTGTTGGCCATTTGGATGTCTTCTTTGGAAAAATGTCTGTTCATGTCTTCTGCCCATTTCTTGATTGGATCATTTATTCTTTGGATGTTGAGTTTAATAAGTTCTTTATAGATTTTGGATACTAGCCCTTTATCTGATATTTTTTAATGACACTTTAATTTTTTTCTCTGATCAATTGATTGTGTAGGAGAGTATTTAATTTCCATGTATGTATGAATTTTCCAATTTTCCTTATGCTTGCAAATTTCATAGTGTTCAGAGAAGGTACTTGGTACGATTTAATCTTTTTAAATTTGCTAAGACTTGTTATGTGGTATATAACATACAGTCTATCCTAGGAAGTATTCCATGTGCTCTAGAAAAAAAATGTGTATTCTGTTGGTGTCAGAGAATGTTCTATAAATGTCTCTTAGGTTCATTTTTTCTATAGTGTTGTTCACATCTGCTGTTACCTTATTGATTCTCTGTCTGGGTAATCTACCAACTATTGTGAAAGGAGTATTAGGATTCCAAATTATTACAGTATTGCTGTTTATTTCTCCCTTTAGCTCTTAGTTTTTGCTCTTAGCTCTTAGGTTTTTTTTAGTTTTAGCTGTCCCTATGTTGGGTGCATAAATATTTATGATTGTTCTATATTCTTAATAGATTGATCTATGTATTATGACCTTCTTTGTCTCTTTTATGATTTTAATTTAATGTCTATTTTGTCTGATATGTGTAGTTACCCCTGCTTTTCTTGTTACCATTTGCTTGAAATCTCCTTTTCCATCCCTTTACTTTCAGTATATATGTGTATTTAAGACTACAATGAGTCTCTTGTAGGCAACATATTGTTTTTTTAATCAGCCATGTATATTGATGGAAGAATTTAATCCATTTACACTTAAAGCAATTATTCATAGGTAAGAACTTACTATTGCCATTTTTTTATTTTCTGGCCATTTTGTAGATTCATTGTTCTTTATTTCACATTTAGCTATCATTGTGATTTGATGTCTTTTGGTATCACTATGCTTTTACTACTTTATCATGTTATTTTGTGAATCACTATAAGTTTTTCCATTATGGTTACTAAAATAAGTCTAAGACCCAAATTACAATGTGGGGCACATCCCCACAGATCCACCAAGCAATCCTTTGTGACATCAGCTGAGAATGCTACAACTTAATCATGACATTTTCTACTTGGAGATCTTACAGGTTAAGAGCTCAGTCCCATGAAAATGCTCCCACTCCACTTCAGATGCCATTTGCTAGTAGTAGGTCCCCATGTTTCCCATAAATGCTCTGTGACTTGGCCAAAAATAGGAAACTCCAGTTATTCCCATGTCAGGTTTGCTTAATGTGCTAGAACAGCTCCCAGAACTTAGGAGAACACTTTAAGGGATAACTTAAAGGGTACAGATGAACAGCCAGATGAAGAGATACAAAGGGTGAGGTCCTGGAGAATCCTAAGCACGGAAGCTTCTGTGATTGATTATTAAGTTCATTTTCATGCCTTCTCCCTTCTCAAGAGAAGAGAATGGGAATAAGGGAGGAAAACTAAAATTCCTAGCTTCTAATCTTGCCTTTTTATTCCAATGACCAGCCCTCAACCAGAAGTGATCCAGAAGCCCACCCAAAATTGCCTCTATACAACAAAAGATGGGAAATAACAAAGGTTTCAGGATCTCTGTGCCAGGAGCCAGGGGCAGACACCAGTATGTTTTATCTCACAGTTACCATGAGGTTTATATAAAATATCTTAACATTATAACACCCTGTTATTTTTAAAGATTTTATTTGACAGAGAGAACGCAAAAAAGCACAAGCAGGGACAGCAGCAGGCAGAGGGAGAGGGAGAAGTAGGCTCCCTGCTTCCCAATGTGGGGCTCAATCCCAGGACCCTGGGATCATGACCTCAGCCGAAGGCAAACACTTAACCAACTGAGCCACCCAGGTGCCCCTATAACACCCTATTTTAAACAACAACTTCAAAGGCATTCCTAAACTTTAGATTTCTCCTCCTCCTCCCATTTTATTGCTGTTACAGGTCACAGTTTGTTTTTATATTGTATATCCTATAACAGATTATTGTAGTTATGGTTATTTTTGCTACATTTTTTTTAACTTTACAATTAGAGTTTTAAATTAATAAGTACCATTACCATACTACAGAATTTAAATTTTATTATATATATATGTATATATACATACCATTACTAGGAAGTTTTACACTACTGTCTTATGTTTTTATGATGTTACTGTCCTTTCATGTCTACTCCAAGAACTCATATTAGCAATTCGTTAGCAGTAAGGCATGTCTACTGGTCATAATTCCCTCAGGTTTTGTTTGTTCAAGAAAGTCTTTATCTCTACTTCATTTTGGAGGGAAGCTTTGCAGGCATAGAATTTTTCATTGGAAGTTTTTTAAATATATCATCCCATTCTCCCCTAGTCTGAAAAACTTTGTTGAGAAATCCACCAATAGTCCTATGGGGATTTCTTTGTATATAATTTTTTTTCTCTTTCTGCTTTCAAAATTCTTTCTGTTTTTGACTCTTGACAATTTAATTATAACCTGGACTGTTGTAGCCCTAATTGGAGTAAACAAATTTGAGATCCTTTAGGCCTTGTGGATATGAAGGTTTATTTTTCCCAAGGACTTAGAAATTCTGAACCATTATTGCTTTAAAAGTATGCTCTTTTTGTCCCCTTTTCTTCTGGAATTCCCATAATGACAATATTGGCTTTTTAAAAGATTCTGTCCTATAAGTCACATAGACTTTCTTTGCTCTTTTTCATTATTTTTTCTTTTGTTCCTGGATAATTTTTTCTTTTAAGATTTTATTTATTTGACAGAGAGACACAGCAAGAGAGGGAACACAAGCAGGGGGAGTGGGAGAAGGAAAAGCAGGCCTCCCATCGAGCAGGGAGCCTGATGTGGGGCTCATAACCTAAGCCGAAGGCAGACACTTAATGACTGAGCCACGCAGGCGCCCCTCTTCCTGGATAATTTCAAATGTCTTACAGTTCATTGATTCTTTCTTCTAAATAGACAAGTTTTATTTTGAAGCTCTATATTGAATTCTTCAGTATTTTTTAGCTCTAGGTTTGTTTATGCTTTCCTTTTCTTTGTTGAAATTCTCATTTTTTATGCATTATTTTCCTTATTTGTCTGTGTTCTTGCAGTTCTTACAATTCCTTCTTTAAAGGAATTATTCTTCATTCTTTATCTAATAGCTTGTAGATGTCCATTTCTTGGGGTCAGTTATTCAAGCTTTATTAGTTTTCTTTAGTTGTGTCAAGTTTGCCAGATTTTTCATGATCCTTGATTCTGTACATTGTTATCTATGCATTACAAGAGGTGGTGTCCTCTTCCAAACTTAAGAGTTTTTCTTTGGTAGAGATAATTCTTCACCAGTCAGCTCAGCTTTGATTGCTGAACATGTCTGATGGTAAAATGTTTAGCAGGTGGGGCTTGTTATCAAGGATTATTTTTGGGTGGGGCCACTGCCTGAGCTCTAAGATAAGGGGGTGGGGGTATTCACTGGCTGAAAACAGTTGGACAGGACCGCTGGCTTGATTGCCTGCCCAGCAACATTTAGGATGAGCTTCCCAGTCGCCTGGGTTTTTCATTAGATGGTCAGGATTAGGTACTATATACTCAGTGGGAGGTGGGACCATGAATGAACTTCCTTTCCCTGGTGAGGCAGCAAGACAGGTCCCAGAGCCTGCATGGCTCATAGTTTGTAGACCTAAATGTGTGTGCACCAAATTCTATGGCGAGATGCGGCCATTTGTCTTGATCTGCAAAGAGGCCACATGGACTGTTCTCTCTATTCAAGTGACACTGTAAATAGAGCTGTTGGATGGGATATACAGCTTTCTGTGTGTTCTGTTTGGGTTCCCTGGTTGGGCAGAATGAAGTCTATATTCACCATGGGCAAGGTTATTAATTAGGTGGGGGGGGGGTTGGGGGGGGTTGGGGTTTTTGTTTGTTTGTTTTGCCCAGGAGTAATGAGAAACTGACTGCAAGGACAGAAAAGGTCTTTATCTGTGCTCTTGACTCAAGATTAACAATGCCCCAAGTTCCCTGGCTGAACAGTGTCACTGGCTTTACTCTACAGATGATCAGATCTACCTGCTGTCCTTGTTACTGCTCAGTTGTTACTAGATTAAGCAGTTCCAGGTGATCTGGCCAGGCTTTCTAGTCAGGAGAAACCAGGAACTACACTGAACAGTGGGTAGGGTTATGAATTGGCTCCCTTGCATGAGCAGAACTGGAGAACAAACCCATTTGCCAGAGGTCTTTGTTCATGGTCTTGACTCAAGCCAATCTGTTTCCTGAGTTCCCTGGCCAAATGGTGCCAGTGGCTTTGCTCTGCAGATGGTCAATTCTGCTTGATGTAGTCTCTGTCATCTGTTACTGGGTGCACAGCTTTCAGGTGTTCTGGCCAGCCTTTCTTGTCAGGGCATTCTGAATTAGCTCCCCTGCCTGGGCAGAATGGGAGGTCTAGCTCCAAGCTGGCTACTAGGTGTTCCCAATCAGGGTTCCTCTTTGGGAGTGCTCAGAAGCTAAACTCATCAATGAGTTGGGCTATGAATTAGCTCCCCTGCCTGTATAGAGTGGGGGAATCACTTCAAGCCTGAGGGGCTTTGTCTGTGGTCTTGACTCAAGTTGACCCAGTCCCCAAGTTCCCTTTCCAAATGATGCTACCTGCATTATTCTACACGTGCTCAACTCTGACTGCCATACCCTCTACTCTAGTGTTGCTAAGCTGTCCAGCTTTTTAGATGTTCTGGACAGCTTTTCTGTCTGTTCAGGTGGGGCTGGGAGCTATATTCAACAATGAGCCAGCCTATAGTTAGCTCCTCTGCCTTAGCAAGGGCAGACCATATTCCAAACCAGAAAATCTCCTTATTTAAGCACCAGAATCAGGCATATATGTACTCCACTGGGTTCCCAGGTCAGACCACACCACCATTTTTGTTCGACAAATGAGCAAAGATGCTGGTTGAGACTATTACTTCAGCAGTGCATGTTGGAACTTGGTCAGCCAAGATCCAAGTACTGATGGTTGCACGGCCCTTGCCCATTCTCCATCACAATAGCATTAAGGAGGGCACAAGATGTAAAGAGCACTGGGTGTTATATGCAACTGATGAATCACTGAACTCTACCTCTGAAACTAATGATATACTATATGGTAATTAACTAAATTTAAATAAAATTGAATTTAAAAACAACAACATTCCCCATGGTCCAGCCCTACATATTCCTGCATAATCTCACTGGGGCAAGACTGGAGTAGTGGCTCCCCCCTACAGTGCTGGGGGAGCTGGATGTCCAACATGGGGTCTCTTCTCTCACTATAGGAACCATAGCTCAGCAGAGAACTCTCACTGCAGTGCTATGTCAGCCTGGAGTGGGGAAATGTGGTCATCAAGTAACAGTTTTTCTTTACCTTCTAATGCCCATGTCTGGTCTCTGTGGTTCAAGAAGGTGCTTCAACCTCACCTCCATATTCTAGGATTTTCTCAGTGGTGTCTCATCCATTAATAGTTCCTTGTGTTTTGGGGCGCCTGGGTGGCTCAGTCGGTTAAGCGTCTGCCTTCGGCTCAGGTCATGATCTCAGGGTCCTGGGATCAAGTCCAGCATCAGGCTCTCTGCTCTGCAGAGAGCCTGTTTCTCCCTCTCCCCCTGCCCTTCTCTCTCTCTCTCTCTGTCAAATAAAATCTTAAAAAAAAAGTTCCTTGTATTTTGTTTGTTTTTTATTATAATGGGAAGCAAAGTCAGGAATAATCTCTGTTGTTATGATGGTGATGTTACTGTGAATAAGCTTTTTAGTTTGCTATACTCCAATTTATTGATTTTTGCTTTTGTCGTTTGTGCTTTAAGTGTCATATTTCAAAAATTGTCCATACCAATGTCAAGAAATTTCTTCCCTAAGTATTTCTCTAGAACCTTTTAAGTTGTCAGAACTTGTTTCAGTCTTTAATCCATTTAAGTTAATTTCTGTGAGAGGTGTAAATTGGGGCTCCAATTTCATTTTTATTCATGTGTTCTCAAGTTTTCCAAACACCATTTGTTGAACAGACTATCCTTTCTCCATTGAGTGTCCTTGGCTCCTTTCTCAAATATTAGTTGATTGTCAATGCCTTGGTTTATTTCTGGGCTATTCTGTTCCATTGATCCATGTGTCTACTTTTATGCCAGTAACACACTTTTTTAATTGAAGTATAGGTGACATAAAACATGTTAATTTGGGGTGGTGATTCAACATTTATAAACATAATAAAACTATCACCACAGTTTAGTTACCATCTGTTACCACACAAAGTAATGAAAATTCTGACTATATTCCCATTGCTCAACTTTATATCCCCATGATTTATTTATTTTATAACTGAAAGATTGTACCTTTTAAACCCCTTCACATATTTCATCCATCCCCCCATTCCTCCCTTCTGGCAACTATAAATTTCTTCTTTGTATTTATGAATCTGTTTCTCTTGTTTTGCTTATTTGGTTTTAGATTTTATATGCAACTGAAATATCATGGTATTTGTCTTTTTTGTCTAACTTATTTCATTTAGTGTAATACACTGTAGGTCCATCCGTGTTGTCACAAATGCCAAGATTTCATTCCTTTTTTATGGCTGAGTAATATTCCATTGAACCTTTATATTCATCTTCTTTATTTATTGAGGACACATAAGTTGCTTCTGTATCTTGGCTATTGTAAATAATGTTGAAATAAACATAGGAGTACATATATCTTTTTAATTATTGTTTTAATTTTGTATGGGCAAATACGCAGGAGGGGAATTTCTGGATCATAAGGTATTGCTACTTTCAATTTTTTGAGGAATTGTCAAAGAGTTTCCATGAGGACTGCACCAATTTACATTATGACCAGCAGTGCATGAGAGTTTCCTTTTCTGCACATCTTTGCAAAGACTTATTTTTTTGTCTTTTTCATACTACCCCTTCTGACAGGAGTGAAGGGATATTTTATTGTGGTTTTGATTTGCATTTCCCTGATGATTAGTTATGTTGGATACCTTATCATGTTGTCTGTGGCCATCTATATGTCATCTTTGCAAAAATGTCTATGTCCTCTGCCCCTTTTTTAAATCAGAGTTGGCGCGAGCCAACCTACTCATGCTGTTTGACAAAGTCCAAGTATGGGGGACGATCCTGAAAACAGGAGACTCCACAGCTGGCTCCTGCTATTCTCTTTCATTTTGCTTATGGCAATCTTTACAATTGTGGGAATATTTCTGGGGTTTCATGATAAAGTGACTACTCATCTTAGTTACGCCTATCTAAGCAATCATAATGAAACTAATTCCATGAAGAATTAGTTTCTGTAGAACAAAATAACAAGACAGTCATGCTCTGTCTAGCACCTTTCTCTTTGCGTACTGTTTTTTAGTTTTGGCGAAAGCCAATAAGCAGAAATCAATAAAGATCATGTTAATCATTACAAAGGAAAAATGAAAGAAGGCTATGGCTGTAATCCAGAAAATGATCTAAGATTTGGAAAAACAAAAATATCCTAACATATAAATAAAGTTCTTCCGAGGCTGTCAGGAGGAGATGCTTGCAACCTGATCCTGTGTCTGTGTCTCCTCATTCGCCGACACCGTCCTTTCCTATGAGAGACCCACCCCAGCTGGAGCTGGACTCCGGCACAGAGTATTTGTTTTGTTTTGATGTTAAGTTCTGTGAGTTTTTATATATTTAGTATATTAACACCTAATCAGTAATATTATTTGCAAATATCTTTTTCCATTCAGTAGGTTCTTTTATTCTTGATGGTTTCTTTTGCTGTACAAAAGTATTTTACTTTGATGTAGTCCCAATTTTTTATTTTTCTTTTATTGTTCTTGCCAGAAGAAACTGATACAAAAAAATTGCTAAGGCCAATGTCCAAGAGTTTAAAACCTGTTTTTTTTTTTTTTCCTGAGTTTAGGTCTTTAATCCATTTTGGTTTTGTATATGTTGTAAGAAAGTGGTCTACTTACATTCTTTTGCATATAGCTGTCCAGTTTCCCATCTTCATTCATTGAAAAGACTGTCTTTTTCCCATTGTATATTCTTGCCTTTTTGTCATAGATTAATTTACCATATAATTGTGGGTTTATTTCTGGGCTCCCCCTTATGATCCATTCATCTATGTGTCAATTTTGCAACAGTACCATACTGTTTTGCTTGTTATCGCTTTGTAGTTTAGGTTGAACTTGGGAGGGTGATTCCATCAGCTTAACTCTTAATATTTTGGTTATTTGGGCTATTTTTGGTTTCATACAAATTTTAGTATTATTCTAGTTCTGTGAAAAATGATAGGAAATGCATTGAATCTGTAGATTGGTTTTGGTAGTATGGACTTTTTTTTTTTTTTTTAAGATTTTATTTATGTATTTGACAGAGAGAGACACAGCAGAGAGGGAACACAAGCAAAGGGAGTGGGAGAGGGAGAAGCAGGCCTCCCATCGAGCAGGGACCCCAATGCGGGGATCGATCCCAGGACCCTGGGATCATGACCCAAGCTGAAGGCAGATGCTCTACGACTGAGCCACCCAGGTGCCCCTGGACATTTTTTTTTTAATTTTATTTTGTTAGTCACCATATAATACATCATTAGTTTTTGGATGTAGTGATCCATGATTCATCGTTTTCGTATAACACCTAGTGCTCCATGCAGTATGTGCCCTCCTTTTTTTTTTTTTTTTAATATTTCGTGGTTTTTTTTTATAAAGATTTTATTTATTTGACAGAGAAAGACACAGTGAGAAAGGGACCACAAGCAGTGGGAGTGGGAGAGGGAGAAGCAGGCTTCCGCGGAGCAGGGAGCCCGATGCGGGGCTCATCCCAGGACCCTGGGATCATGACCTAAGCCCAAGGCAGATGCTTAATGACTGAGCCACCCAGGCGCCCCGGTATGT
>NW_028048514.1:0-417 GCF_054177405.1 Leptonychotes weddellii
GATTTTAATTTTCCTTTGCCAAGTAATGTAACATACTTGAAAATTCCAAAGATTAGGGTGTGGATATCCCTGGGGACCATTGTTTTGGTTATCAAATATCTCAACAAAAAATAGGTATTACAATAATGAAAGAATGACAACACAAACACTTCAATTTTAGGGGTTATTCTAAAATCTTAATCACACTGCTAGGATAAATTTTTTTTTTAAGATTTTATTTATTCATTTGAGAGAGAGAGAGCACAAGCAAGGGAGGGGCAGAGGCAGACTCCTCACTGTGCAGGGAGCCTGATGTGGGGCTTGATCCCAGGACCCTGGGATCATGACCTGAGCTGAAGGCAGATGCTTAACTGACTGAGCCACCCAGGTGCCCCTAGGATAAATATTTTTTTTTAAAGATTTTTTTTTTATTTATTT
>NW_028048515.1:0-417 GCF_054177405.1 Leptonychotes weddellii
AGGCCTCCAACAGCAGACTCTGTCTGTTCCTCACACCTGTCTCCACGGCCAACTGCCAGGTGCCCTGAGCTCTGAAGCCGCCCCTCCAACCACCTCCTTCCCGCGGTGCCAGAGTTCTTCCCAACCTGCACATCTGGGCATGACCCTTGCCTTCTGAGGACCGGCTGGCAGCTCCCACAGCTCCCAGGACCCGACCCCACACCTCATTCGGGTGCCCACATCCTCCCTGGTGAACTCCTATTCATCCCCCCAGAGCCCTGGCCCCTGAGTCCCTGCCTCTTCTCGAAGTTTCATCCCTCAGCTCAGCTTGGATACTACCTCTTCTAGGAAGCCATCCCCGAACCAGCAAACTGACGATGAGGCACCTCCTCTGGGCCACGCAGTGCCCCAGGCACCCCCCAACACTGCTCTGCCCAC
>NW_028048516.1:0-417 GCF_054177405.1 Leptonychotes weddellii
AGGAAGGAAGGAAGGAAGAAAGAAAGAAAGAAAAGAAAAGAAAGAAAGAAAGAAAGAAAGGAAGGAAGAAAGAAAGAAAGAAAGGAAGGAAGGAAGGAAGAAAGAAAGAAAGAAAGAAAGGAAGAAAGGAAGGAAGGAAGGAAGAAAGAAAGAAAGAAAGGAAGAAAGAAAGAAAGGAAGGAAGAAAGGAAGAAAGAAAGAAAGGAAGAAAGGAAGGAAGAAAGAAAGAAAGGAAGGAAGAAAGAAAGAAAGGAAGGAAGGAAGGAAGGAAAGAAAGAAAGAAAGAAAGAAAGAAAGAAAGAAAGAAAGAAAGAAAGAAAGAAAGAAAGAAAGAAAAGAAAGAAAGAAAGAAAAGAAAGAAAGAAAGAAAGAAAGAACATAAAGACAGAAAGAAAGAGAAAGAAAGAAAGACCCAGA
>NW_028048517.1:0-417 GCF_054177405.1 Leptonychotes weddellii
AGAAGAAAACAGTATAGAGTCAATAAAGGCCTCGTTAACAAGACCCACATCCCAGAAGGCATGAGGAGAGGACGGGCAGATAGGTCCTTGCCCATCATTCATAGTCCTTGCCCCCTTCACTCTCCCTGGATTGTTGGTCTTCCTATTGATTTATAAAACTGTCTTCATAGTAAATACAGTAATCCTTTCAGGGGCTTTCATTGAATTTCAGTGCTTCAAATATTTGCCAGTGTTTTCATCTTTAAGGAGACAGAACACGTGGAACTGGAGCACAGGGTCTGCAGTCAGGCAGAACGGGGTTCTGCTTTGGGTTTTGCCACTGGGACCTTAAGCTCATCCTCTTTTAGTTATCAAAGAGGGATGGTACTATCGTCATCACAGGATTGTGGGGATTAAATCAGATATGGAAAATTCTTC
>NW_028048518.1:0-417 GCF_054177405.1 Leptonychotes weddellii
AGCGCCCACGCGGCCCAGACCTCGTGCCGCTGACCCCGCCCCGCCCCTCCAATCAGAACGCGCCAGCGCCCGCAGGGCCTGGACCGCGTGCTGCCAGCCCAGCCTCTCCGCGCGTGCGCAGTCGTGTGCGTGTGGGGAGCGCCTGCGCCACGGCAGCTGTCCCTGAATCAGCCCCCTAGACACTCTGGGGGCCCCGGGCCTCAGCCACCAGGGGGTGGACTCGCTCTCCACCTGTTCCCTCTAAGATCATGTCCGTGGCGTGGCGCTTCAGGCCCGCAAGGGGCAGACGTTGATTGAGCGCCTGCTGTGTGCCGGGCCCAGTGCAGAGCTGCTGGGGTCCCGTGCCGAGAGACCTCAGGGTGGGAGGTGGAGGCAAACGCGAGAAGGGATCGGAGTGTGTATTGTCGAGGTAAACAG
>NW_028048519.1:0-417 GCF_054177405.1 Leptonychotes weddellii
CTCATCCGGGTGTTGTTTTCCTCATATCTGATAAGTTACATCACGAATTCTGCATATACAAGTATATTTCTTGCTCGCATTTGTTTCCTGAGATTCCCCTGCAAAAGCATCTTATGGGTGGACAAAGGCTCTGACCTCATGGCTCATGACCTTGGACTTCATGCAGGCACAGCTAAATGGACCATGGAAGCACTTCCCCGTGAAGCCCCTGGGGTTTCAGTAAGACTGGGGTCCACCCACAGAGCCCTCCACCTACACACACACACACAGACCCTTCCCACCTGCCCCTGCTGGCTCCCGCAGAACCAGCCCCCAACAGGCCTTTGGGCTCAGGACGGCTCATGTTAGGGCTCTGCTCTTGTGCTGTCCCAAGGGTGGGGAGGATCAAACCCAGAGCCGTGTGCGTGGGTTCAGGCC
>NW_028048520.1:0-417 GCF_054177405.1 Leptonychotes weddellii
CTGAGAATGGTTGCAAGACTAACGTATGTTTTAAAAATTTTTTATAAAAAAATAAGACAAGCAAAAAGAAAGCAGCATTCACACTACACCATAGCACTATAATTTCAGAACACCAGGGTTTTGTCTTAATCCTAAAATCTTCCAAATAGAAGAACAAAGCAAAATCCAAGAGAGAAGGTGGATAATTTGATTGACATTAGGTTCTTCAACGGCAATGTCGGAAGCAAGAAGACTGTGGAGCCAAGTCCTTAAAGTAATGAGGAAACATGATTTCCAATTAAGATATCCATTACCATCTAAATTTTATATTGAATGAAAATATTGCCCACCTACACAGATCTCCTAATATGCATCCCATGAACAGTTTTTCAGAAGCCAGTCAAGGAGGCTCACCTTCACTCTCCAGGCGGACACCTT
>NW_028048521.1:0-417 GCF_054177405.1 Leptonychotes weddellii
TCACACCTCACTCTTCCTAGCTGAACACTAAGATGATTTTAAGTAATTCATCAAAAAAAAAAAAATGACATGGCTAAAATTATTTGTGAAATTGGTAAGCCTTTCCTGCTGACTCAACTCAGCAGGTCTTCATGTACTTTAACAGCAGTAAACCACTTTTTTGCAGGTATCTTTTTTTTTTAAACATTAAAAACATTCATTTAAAACAATTCTGTTCACTCCAGACCCGCAAAACAGCGAGCTGGCTGGCAGCAGAGCTCTCAAAAGAAGGCCACCAGGTGGCCCTGCTGAGTGGCGAAATGATGGTGGAGCAGAGGGCTGCGGTGATCGAGCGCTTCCGAGAAGGCAAAGAGAAGGTGCTGGTGACCACCAACGTGTGTGCCCGCGGTGAGCAGGGAATGCGTCTGTCCGCCAGGC
>NW_028048522.1:0-417 GCF_054177405.1 Leptonychotes weddellii
CCAAAGTGGCTGTACCAACTTGCATTCCCACCAACAGTGTAAGAGGGTTCCCCTTTCTCCACAACCTCTCCAACATTTGTTGTTTCTTTCCCTGTCCATTTTTGCCATTCTAACTGGTGTAAGGTGGTATCTCAATGTGGTTTTGATTTGGATTTCCCTGATGGCTAATGATGATGAACATTTTTTCATGTGTCTGTTAGCCATTTGTAGATCTTCTTCAGAAAAGTGTCTTTTCATATCTTCTGCCCACTTTTTGACTTGAATGTTTTTTGGGTGTTGAGTTTGAGAAGTTCTTTATAGATCTTGGATACCAGCCCTTTATCTGTAGTGTCATTTTCAAATATCTTCTCCCATTCTATGAGTTGCCTCTTTGTTTTGTTGACTGTTTCCTTTGCTGTGCAGAAGCTTTTTATCTTG
>NW_028048523.1:0-417 GCF_054177405.1 Leptonychotes weddellii
CTTGAATTAGGGCAGGGATGGTGGGCAGGAGAGAAGGAGCAGATTTAATGACATGGTGTCTCCTCAATCTGGGCCTAGGAGGCTGTGGACTTCCCAGTAACAGGAAGTAAAAAAGATTGATTAGGAGGGGGGATACTGTGCCAGTTCTTGTATATACATATTTGCCCATTACTTGCTTTATGAATATCAACATCGTCCGCCCACCCATCCATCCACCCACCCACCCAACCAGCCACCCACCCATCCATCCACTCTCCATCTATCCTTCACCCACCCACATGTACCCATGTACCCATCCATCCACCCACGCCCCACCCATCTACCCACCCATCCACCTGCCCATCCATCCATCCATCCACACGTCCACCCACCCATCTACCCAACCATACATCTATCCAGCCAGCCAGCCAGCCATCC
>NW_028048524.1:0-9180 GCF_054177405.1 Leptonychotes weddellii
AAATTGTGGTTTGTTTTTTTAATTTTCTACACTGACCCTTGAGAAGAATAAGAAACACAGAAGAAGGAAGTGGAAAGTCTTAGTGTGTAAGGGTCACCTATGTCCCTAATGTTGCACTGGCGATCAGTATATTGCATGTTTTCCTGTACTATTATTAATAGCACCAATTTCCACCCTCAAAATTGTATTTATTGGGTGATGAAATTCATACTGACTTCCTTGTCTTTGGAGATACTTGCACACTAAAACAAACAAACAACAAACACACACACACACAGAGCCAATAAACAGAAAGATGCTCAGCAATTCTCTAACAATTAAATAAATGCAAGCAGGTATCATTTTTTTACTTCCCAAGTTGACTGAAATTTGTACTGAATGATGTTTTATTATATGGATGTTTTATATTTTATTTAGTCCTCTATAGCTAGATGTCTAGATTACATCTGGTTTCCAGCTCTGATAAATAATGTTGTCAAGAACAATTTTATAGCTGAACCCATGATTATTTACTTAAGAATTTCAGGAAGGAACACCAATAGCACAGTGATCTGCAGATATTCTTTTCACTAGTAAATAAAATTCCTGTGTCCAGAGAGCAAGGACAAACAAGAAAAATATATTCGATGGAGGAGAAGCCACAGAAGAGAAATGCCAGAAGCCGCTTCGAATGTCAAAAGAGTAACAGCTCAAATTTAAATCTGTATATTTTTTCATTTGATCTACCCAGGAGGCTTCTATAGATGATAAAATGGAGGTTCAAAGTAAATAAACAACTTGCCAAAGATCTTCTGATGCCCACACCAGTATCTTTCCACCTACTTTCCCACCCTCTGAAGAAGGGACTTGTCAGCAACGCACATGACATTGATCGGCCCAGGCCCTTTGTTTAGAATAGAAAGCCCTGGATTCTCCTTATTGGTGATTTTCTGATTCTCTTCATCTTTGCACTGTCCTGCCATCTACCCACCCCCCAACCCATATCCTGGCTCAGAAACACCTTCACAAGGGAACACAGAGCTTCTACTGCTTAACTCCACTTCTTAGGCCAGTATCTTCCAAAAACATGCTATACATTTGCAATTTGCCATGCTATTTTGTAATTACTAGTTGTTCTTTTGGTAAACAAGCATGAGTTCAGCCCATGCTACTGGAAGAAAGACTTGTACCAGATGCGGTGGGGATGCAAAGGCAAGATAAAATCCCCATCCTACAGGAACTCCAGTCTACTAAGGTAGATGGGTTTATCCGAGTGTGAACTGAGTGTGGTTTTCGCCCTCCTGTTTGTTGGGCACTGACAGTTCCTGAATTATAAATTAGTTAGATACGAGGAGTATGAAGGCTGGGGAAGGAACCAGACAGATCATTCACATGACACAATCAGCTACCATGACGCAAAAAGCTCTAAAGTAAGTGTCATGAGAAAGGGACAGAGTGCATGCTGAAGGACATCCAAAGCCGGCCCTAGATAAAAGTGGCCAGGAAGAAGTAGTATCTGAAATGGATCTTGAAGGATAAGGTGGATTTCAACACAGGGCTCCAGATGGGAAGCAAGGAAGGCTGGGGATGGAGCAGACTTCCCAGGGTACCTGCAATTGTCCGTATAGTTGGAATACATGTAAGTGAGTAGGGGCAGTTAAGTAGATGATAGGCCCAAGAAAAGGATCACTTTGGGGGCACCTGGGTGGCTCAGACAGTTAAATGTCTGCCTTCAGCTCAGGTCATGATCCCAGGATCCTAAGATCCAGTCCCACATCAGGCTCCTTGCTCAGCGGGGAGCCTGCTTCTCCCTTTCCCCCTGCTCATACTCTTTCTCTCTTATAAATAAATAAAATTTTAAAAAAAGGATGTGATGGTAATGTTTTTGAATTTTATTTAACAGGTATTATTTTTGAAGATGCTCTTGTATAAAGGGGTAAACCGGCCAGACATGTACTTCCTACATAGCTCCCATTAGGCCATAAGCTGCTAGAATAAAGGGGAATATGCTTTCTCTCTTTGATGTCTTCTTAGGCATCCAGAAAAGAGTTTGGTCTGAAAAAAATGGGTACAATTCCGCAAACATAGATACCAGCAACGTGAACGTGAGTATGACATGGTTTCAATCTTTACAGCCAGTGGAAGACCCAGTTAGAAACAGACGAGTTCAATGTCATTTAGGAGAATGATAGAGTTATTCGCAGGATGCTTAGAAGCACAGAGGGGCACTAAATATTTATACTCGATGAATAGCTGTGGCCTAACTGTGTGGGAGTGTTTGGAGATCTAAAGTTGGCATGAGATGTACAAACGCAGAGCGTGATTTTGAAGAGACCACCTAGAATCTGTTCATTTATGAGCAGCCCTGGCTCTGCCACTGACTGCTGATGTGAACTTGAACGAGTAAAGCCTTCTCAGAATCTGTTTCTTTTGTTTACAGAATTAGGAGTTTAGTGACAATACTTTTTAGGTTGAAATTTTGATAGGCTCTCATTTTCATCTGGGTGATTTTATGACTTCTCTGGTTCCAGACCCCTTCCCTCACTGCCTTCTCCACCCAGGACCCCTAGAGCCATTCAGTGTGGCCCCCTATGATCCCTTCAGGCTGCAGGGCGGGATGTGAAAACTCCAGGCCCCTCTTTCTTGGGAGCCGGAGGGAAGGGCCAGGGCAGGGACCTTGGTGAGCTCTATGCACACAGTCAGCTCGCTGTTGAGCGCACCCCTGCCCCTTCTGTGCACAGAGACTCGTCCGCTCTGGAGCCCTCCCTCGGAGCCCCCTCAGGCAGCTGAGTCACCCCCTTCCACTCCCACTGGTTTCCAGGAGAAAGAGACTTCTGTACTCTGTCTAATGTTATCTGGTCCCTTTTAAAAATGAGACTGGGATAGCCACAGCTCCTCTCTCCAAGGGAAAACCTCATGGCACTATTTTAATTGCATGATGAATTAAGCCCTGCTGAACTTCGTTCATAAATCAACTGGATAATGCCTGGAACGTTAGGAGGGAAGACAGAATCAGATGGGGGCTCTCAAAGTCAACTTAAAAGACAGAAGGGGTAACAGAGAGGGACCAGAATTCCCCCTCAGAAAAGAATCAGATTTGAGTTAGCGAGAAAAATGGAAGAAGCCGAGAAATGTCTCTTTCTCAGAGCCTGGTTATTGTTGGCAAGGGCCAGAGGACCTCCCATGATGTCCAACAGAAAAAATAAAAAGATGGGACGATGCGGGTGTTTTCATTTTAATTAGGGTTATTTATAGAGCGGAGAATGCTGTGTTTATGTGTTGTGCATTTTCTGTCTCAATGGTCATCGTCAGCTTTTTTGGTGTTCTAATTATAGAAACAGAGAGGCAACCTACTGCTTCTGGTTAGTGCCGATCTGAGTGTTGGTCGGCACGCAGAGGGGAGATTCCAGAAACCCCTGCTGAGTCAGGTTGAGATTGAGCTGAGTCTTAAGAAGCAAGAGTTCTGAGGTCCTGCCATTTCTGTCCCAGGGAAGATAAAAACTGCTGACATGCCCTGGCTGCCCCTGGGAGGGAATTCTCTGGTGTTAGCCTGGACTGTGAACCAGGAATCTCAGGAAACAAGAAGAGATTGCAAAAGTCTCTCATGCAGAAGCTGATGAGCCTGAGAAGTGAAGGAAAAAATTGGAGGCAAAGCCCCAGGTCTGTCCCCTCATGGCTCCAGGGTTTGGAAAGAGGGAGGAAGGGCCCCTGAGTGCTTTGCTGTTGACCTAAAAGGACACTAGACAAGGGGTCTGGGATCTAAGTGCTAGTCTCCACTGTACCATAAATAGGAGTCCTGCGCAAGTCATGTCTCTTCTCTGGTCCTCAGTTTCCCTTTCTGTAAAATGAAGACACTTGGACTCAGTCATCCCCAGGAGTCTTTACTGTTCTTTCCTAAACCAGGAAGTTCTGTGAGAGGAGGAAAGAGCTGCTCCGCTCACTCTTTCTTCAAACCATCCTTGGCCAGGGCATTGAATTTCCCAGCATGCCTATGAACTGGTACCTACTTCTGAAGGAAGGGTTGGGGAGAACCACAGAAGCTGGTCGAATCCGTCCAACTCCTGGTGAGACCATATACATACACATACATTAGCAGAGATATTACTATATTAATGAATATGTAAAAACACACATCTTGGAATGCCTTAGCCTGTTGTTTTATGTGAATCATTCTTGATTCCTCTGCATAGTGAAATGCGTGTGGCTCTGAGGGTAAGAAAAGAAACATATTTATCCAATAAACTATCATCCACATTTCAGAGCAGCATGGCAAGGTTAGGGGTGGAGGGGCAAAAAGACAAAAAGAAAGGAATGGAAGTTAGTGCTGTCCACCACTCACAAAGCCACCAGTGGTTCCCATTTCATAGTTAGGTTCCCTATCCTCCCCACACCCTGCCCCTGACTGCCTGTTCATTAAATCGCTTCCAAACACACCTTGTCTTTGCTGAGGCAATAGTGGGAAAAGAAAGAAGGTAGAAGATCAGAGTGGAAGGCTCTAGAGAAATTTGTGATTAGCTAAACAAGAGCTGAAGAAGAAGGAGAAGGAGAAGGAGAAGGAGAAGGAGAAGGAGAAGAAGAAGAAGAAGAAGAAGAAGAAGAAGAAGAAGAAGAAGAAGAAGAAAAGACAGAGAGAGAGAAAGAGAAAGAGAGAAAGGCCACAAGAAAATTTGCAGATGTGGACAGGACAGAAGAGGTAAACTTGGGTGATATAGGCAACATCAAAGCAGGCTGAGCTCTGAAAACAGCGTTCCCCTCCTTGACCATGACCAGAGGACCGCACCCCTGCCACCCTTCCTTCCCTGCCAGTGGCCTTACCATCACCTCTCCCCCACATCTCCCTCTTCTGTTTCTGAGCAATCATTCTAGTCGGTGAACAGTGCCCTTCCCCTACACTTACACACATGTAAACAGTTCTTACTGCCCTGCTGCCAGCAGGCATATCTCATTCTGTCTGCCTCCTTCAATCCCTTCTAAAGATAAAGGCAAAAAGAATGGTGAGGATACTAGGTTTCCAGAACCCGGCAACCAAAGACCAAATCTTCTGATTTGGAGCAAGGCTGAGAAGAGGTAGAAGAAAGATGAGTAACACTGTAAGTTAGCTTATAGGAACTGCAGTACACACTCTTGCTCACAGTAAGGAGAACCACCAGCCATTCACTGTATTATTCCTAAGAATTTCACTCATGCCTGCTGCTTTGCGTCAAGATCTTAACTTTTTTGTGGTTCCCATATGCTGAGAAAGCCGTTCTTTAAAAAGGAACTGTTATCCATTCCTCAAGTTGTGCAATCATCAATTTGCAAAACCAAAGCTTATTACTGCTCTGCCAGATTTCATCTGACCCCAAATAACTAAAGGACCAGTGCTGGTCATTTGCATGGCATTTGGGATCCCAAAAAGAAATATTGAAAAGAAGCACTCATCCTTAAAAGATCGGTTGAAACCATCTTGTAGCAGCTTTTCAACAATCTTGTAGCAGTTTTTCAATTCTGTTAGCCACCAGAAGGCTTACAAATCTCTTCTGACACTAGACACAGGCCAGTAATGATATATCAGATAGAAATTGTCCACAGGAGTTTAGTATTAAAGCTCCAAAATCTGACCCCAATTCAAAAAATCACGGCTGGATTTCCTTTCAGCCCAGCCTAATTTTTCAACCTCTTCTTCTTCTGGCCAACTTTGAAATAACTGGCTCCATACTAGAATAGTTCCTTTATTTCATTTACAAGTCAGGGGAGGGGTGGCCTTACCACAAGAAGCAAAGAGACACACTGTATACATTCAGATGTGCCTGTCCCCAAACCAAGGCACTTTTGCACACAACCCTAAACCATTAAACCATCCATGCCTTCCTTGCCAGAAACATTCTGACAAACCCAGGGAGCAAGGGTCATCTCTACCTTTTTCTCAGGGTGGATCAATACTAGGAGAGCTCTTGAACATGTCTTGTTACATCCCTATCTCTAAGATGTCCACTTATCTTTTCTATGCTTTTGAATCCATGATGCTGAGGCTCTATTCCACATCTTCCTACCCCTAAGAGAGAGTTCTATCCATTAATATCTATTCTTCCTTTTTTTTCCCCCCTTAGTCCAACATTTCCTATATTTCTGAATCAGCAGCTGTGCATATCTGGCATAAACAAGCTTTTTTTTTTTTCGTTTGTCACATCCTAGTCTTCTGTTTTCCCCAGTTTTATTGACATATGACTGGCATATAGCATTGTATTAGCATAAGGTGTATGCCATAATGATTCGATATGTATATTTTGCAAAATGGTTTCCATAGTAAGTTTAGTTAACATCCATCACTTCCCATAGTTACAACTTTTTCCCCTAAGAGATGGCAGATTTCCCTAAGATGTGGCAGATTCTACCAATTTCAGCAATCTGCCATTGCTCCAGGAAAGAAAGCTTGGGAAAATATTGCCAAACCACTCTGCTAATCCTACCTTAACAAGAGGATCCACTCCACGATTTAATCTCCTTCCAGACTGTCTCTATAACACTTCTTTCTGATTCTTCCGTTTCCCTCAGAAGGGGGGCTTTGGTTGCATCTCAATCTAGCGGGGCGACAGATGGTTTTCAGTCATTTGCTTTCTCACTACAGCACTGACAGCAACTTGATGTGTCCGCTTATCTCCGCAGTAGCTTTTGATCATTTAATAATCTGGAGAATGGTAAGGTGAAAGCATCGATAGCCATCTGAAGAGAATTCTCTGGCTGATATTTCTATGGTCTGTTTTCTAAGATTTTTCTGTCGTCCGAGACACCTCAATCTCCAAGGGGAATGGGGCTGGGTCCTCATCCTATACCTCAGGCCCCACACCTCATGTTGGGTGAAATTATGTCTATGTTGAGATATTGTACACTCATTCTTCTTTTCTTAATATCATACTTAACTATTGCTAAGACCTGGCCCAGTTTCAACCATTGAAAGAGAAAAAAAGTGACTTGAAGGATATGCGAGTCTAAATCATAAGAGAATGATGGTAATATTTTTTTCTCAGGATGTCAGGTCATATTCTATTCCCACTAAGTTCCATTACATCAAACATCTCTAGTGAGCACAGTAATTTCTAGTGCCCAGCTAAAGGACCACTTATTTCAAGAAATATTAGAAATATCTACCTACATTTAAGAACATTTTAAAAATTGGGCAGATTCAACAGACACATGAAAAATCGTTCAACATCACTCGGCATCAGGGAAATACAAATCAAAACCACAATGAGATACCACGTCACACCTGTCACGATGGCTAAAATTAACAAGTCAGGAAACAACAGATGTTGGCGAGGATGCGGAAAAAGGGGAACCCTCTTAAACTGTTGGTGGGAATGCAAGCTGGTGTAGCCACTCTGGAGAATAGTATGAAGGTTCCTCAAGATATTAAAAATAGAGCTACCCTGCAACCCAACAATTGCACTACTAGGTACTTATCCAAAGGATACAAACATAGTGATTCAAAGGGGCACATGCACCCCAACGTTCATAGCAGCAATGTCCACAAGAGCCAAACTATGGAAAGAGCCGAGATGTCCATCGACAGATGAATGGATAAAGAAGATGTGGTGTATATATACAATGGAATATTACTCAGCTATCAAAAAGAATGAAATCTTGCCATTTACAATAACATGGATGGAACTAGAGGGTGTTAAGCTAAGTGAAATAAGTCAGTCAGAGAAAGACAAATATCAAAAGATTTCACACATATGTGGAATTTAAGGAACAAAACAGTGGATCATAAGGGAAGAGAGAGAAAAATAAAACAAGATGAAATCAGAGAGGGAGACAAACCTTAAGAGACTCTTAATCATAGGAAACAAACTGAGGGTTGCTGGAGGGGAGGGGGGTGAGGGGAATGGGGTAGCTCAGTGACAGGCATTAAGGAAGGCACTCGATGGAATGAGCACTGGATGTTATATGCAACTAATGAATCTCTAAATTCTACCTCTGAAACTAATACACTATATGTTAATTAAAGTGAATTTAAATACAAAATTTTTAAAAATAAAATAAAATCTTAAAAAAATTAAAAATTAAAATAAAAATCAGGTAGATCCTTGGGATTGTAATGGAAAGTTGCCCATGGAATACTATAGTCACCCTGGTAAATTTCCTTAATCTGTGTTCTCATTTAGTCCTCTGTCCACCGTCTCTTGATCCATATAGTTACATTAAAACCAAAAAGATAAAGGCTTTACTGTGAACTACAATGCCTGATATAATCTGATGCCTATTGCATTTCCAACCTACTCTCCTGTCCCTGACCATCTTTATTTATTTATTTATTTAATCATACCGGCCTGAAATACACCATGTTCGTCCCTACCACACTCCCTGGAAATCTTTCACATGCTGTTCCCTCAACCTGGAAGGCTTTTCACCTTCTCTAAAACATAACTAACTTCTATACATCCTTCAGATCACAAATACTATGTCTTCCAAAAAGAAGCCTTCTCTGTTGTCCCTAAACTAATTCACTCATGGTGAACATCTGTGGCTTTTGTACGCTTGTATCCATTCAACTTTCTAATAATAAGCCTATTCCATCATTTCTGGGGAACCATGTGCCACCCCCCCTCACTCATAGACCATAGTCACCTGGTGGGGATCCATGGAGTCTAGACCTAAGCTAAAATGATTGGTACAGAGATGGGTTTATTAACCAATCAGACATTTTTTTAAAGATGTATTTATTTATTTGAGAGAGAGAGAGTGCACACATGGAGTGGGGGCAGAGGGAAAGGGAGAGAGAGAATCTCAGGCAGACTTCCTGAGTGCGGAGCCAGACATGGGGCTCAACCTCATGACCCTAAGATCATGACCCGAACAGAAATCAATAGTCAGATGCTTAACCCACTAAGCCACCCAGGAGCCCCTACCCAATCAGACTTCTTTATCTGAGAATGCTGGAATAAAGATTCTTTTTTTTAATTTAATTTTATTTTAGTATGTTATGTTAGTCACCATACATTACATCATTAGTTTTTTAATTTATTTTTATTTTTTTATTATGTTAATCACCATACATTACAACATTAGTTTTTGATGTAGTGTTCCATGATTCATTATTTGCATATAACACCCAGTGCTCCATGCAGAATGTGCCCTCTTTAATACCCATCACCGGGCTAACCCATCCTCCCACCCCCCTCCCCTCTAGAACCCTCAGTTTGTTTCTCAGAGTCCATAGTC
>NW_028048525.1:0-417 GCF_054177405.1 Leptonychotes weddellii
TCAAGCCGCGGGGGCAGGGAGGTCCCCAAATGCTCACAGAAGCCCCACATCAGGGTCTGGGGCTCCTTCTTGGGCCCCTGTTCAGGCTGCTGCAGACCCCCAGGATCACAGCTGTGAGGTTGGTGCCTCAGGAACCATCCATGACACACTGATGTCCTGTTAGAGCCCGGGTCATGGGCAGCCAGTAAGGGAGAAGAGCGAATGCTCTAGGGGTTCCGTTCCCCATTGGGAGGACAGAGAGCGGTCCAGGAAGAGACTCGGGTCCCCTTCAGCGTGGACAGGACCCTTGTCAGGACAGGAAGGCAGCCGACCCCAGACTCCGGGCCATTCCCCCTGCCCACCCTTGGAGAGTTTTAGGCGTGAGAGTGTGTCAGGGCGGGGCACTCAGAGGCTCGTAGGGCAGACAGCCTAGGTGTT
>NW_028048526.1:0-417 GCF_054177405.1 Leptonychotes weddellii
TCATTGTACTAAACATACTCTTTTGGTCACTGGTGAAGCTAGACAATTCAGGACTCTCCCTGTGAAGACAGTCTCCTTTTACCTCATTTCAGAGGACAGACTTGGATACCAATGCAGATCACAAAGTGAGGACTCAAAAGGAACTGAACCACACGTGCTAGTTCCTTCTCCCAAATCTCTATGGTGGAGTAATGGAGGAATAATGAGAAAGACCAGGAACGTTAGGGTATGGAGTTCCTCCCTATGAAGTTAAGCAAAGCTCATTACCTACCACTGTCACCATCACACCCCTGTCCCAACCCCCCCTGGATGCCAAGAGCTGGGAGAACATCAAGGGCCATGGAAAAATCATCCCTAGTGTTGACGTTTGCCCAGAAAGGAGAAAGGAAGTTATTTTCTTTCTTATACCTTCATCCA
>NW_028048527.1:0-417 GCF_054177405.1 Leptonychotes weddellii
CTGGGTGGCTCAGTCAGTTAAGCGACTGCCTTCGGCTCAGGTCATGATCCCAGGGTCCTGGAATCAAGTCCTGCATCGGGCTCCCTGCTCTGCGGGGAGCCTGCTTCTCCCTCTCCCCCTCCCCCTGCTGGTGTTCCCTCTCTCGCTGTGTCTCTCTCTGTCAAATAAATAAATAAAATCTTTAAAAAAAAATAAAAATAAAAATTAAATTAAATTAAAAAAAAAAAAAAGAATGTACTGAGTCCAATACAGGTTTAGAGAAAGGAAGTGCTAAAGAATGATGGTGGTAAATCAAAACCAAGTGATCGTATTAAACATCTCCAACTTTGGGACAAATCGGTATCACTTGCCTCCTGAGATGATACATTGAGAAGGACACATCACATTAGTACTATTCCTGCCTAAACAGTACAACCT
>NW_028048528.1:0-417 GCF_054177405.1 Leptonychotes weddellii
ATGGACTCTGAAAAACAAACTGAGGGTTCTAGAGGGGAGGGGGGTGGGAGGATGGGTTGGCCTGGTGGTGGGTATTGAGGAGGGCACGTTCTGCATGGAGCACTGGGTGTTGTGCACGAACAATGAATCATGGAACACTTCCTCTAGAACTAATGATGTAATGTATGGGGATTAACATAAGAATAAAAATAAATAAATAAATAAATAAAAATAAATAAAAAAAAAAAGAAAAGGCTTAAAGTGAATTATTCACCTCTTAACTCTCCCTTGTGTTCAGTCTGCTGCAAAGAGAATGCTCACTATCAATATGAAAAGCAGTGCCCTTGAATTAAGGGAAAAGTTCAACTTGTTTGGCTTTGTTTTCAACCGAATGGCATCAATATATGCAGTCAACCTTATGTCCCTAATTCAAAAGAA
>NW_028048529.1:0-417 GCF_054177405.1 Leptonychotes weddellii
CTCTATGACCAGCTTGCAAATTCTAAGGCAGGATTTAGTCAGTGGAAAGTAAAGATACAACACAATGACAATGCACAAAGAAACTGCAGAGGTGATTTTGACCCTAACACTTTATTTGATCAATAAGGAAAACAATTATCTTTGGCCCTATGAAACAAACTCTAAAAAAAGAAAGGTATTAATGTATATGATCTGAATACCTTCTACAATACTAGGGACCGATAATGTATCAAATATGTGCCAATGAAATTATTAATAACTATTAAATAAATGTTATTTGCTATTAGCTCCATTTTCTTTCTAGTAGATAAATGTGGTGTGGATCATGTAATAGACACAATAAATTCCTACTGACCAATTAACAAAGCTTAAAAAATCACTGGAACCATATGAAATATAGAAGTTGAGAACATACTT
>NW_028048530.1:0-417 GCF_054177405.1 Leptonychotes weddellii
ATGTGACAGCCACACAGGCATCCTCTTCCTTCTTCACACACAGCATCCTGCCTTAGAGCCTTGGCCCAGGCTATTTCCTCTGTGTAGAACATTCTACTCTCCACTTTTATTAAAGGACACCTCCTGAGAAAGACTTCCCTCACCATCCCCTATAAAGCATCCTCTCCCCCCCCCAACCCGCTGTCTCTCTCTCTCTCTCAGCCCCACTATAACACTTGCCAAAATTTGAAATTGTGTATTTATCTGTTTGGTTACTTATTTATTTCTGTCTACCCTACCAGATTGCAACCACCAGTGAGCTGGAATGGTGTCTGTCCCAGTTCCCACTGTCATGTTCTGCACAGGGCCTAGAACAACTAGAAATGTTCACAAACTGCATGCTGAACCAGTGAAGGAAGGAGTTTTTCTATAAGGAGT
>NW_028048531.1:0-417 GCF_054177405.1 Leptonychotes weddellii
GGTTGCCAGAGGCTGGGAGGAAGGGGGAATTGCGAGTAACTGCTAACAGACCAGGACTTTCTTTTTGGTGTAATACACCAGTCCTGTAGTTACATAGTGTTAATGGTTGTACAACTCTGCGAGGATGCCACTGAATTATACGTTTTAAAATGGTGATTTTTATCTCAATAAAAAATGGCATTTTGCAGGCTTTAAGTGAAAAAAAAAAAAAAAAAAAAAGAAAATTGGTTCATGTAATTTAAACAGTCAGGTTTGAGGTAGCTAGATAAAACTAGAAGGAACCCAGAGGCCTTTTTTGCAGTACAGTTTGTCTGTTGATGTGTCATGAACATCCAAATGCTTGCTTTTTCTTTGTTCCAATTCAGATCTTTCTGTGGAAAACCCTTAATATAGCCTTTGAAAAGCTACTTTGTTTAT
>NW_028048532.1:0-417 GCF_054177405.1 Leptonychotes weddellii
AATAACATTTTTTTCTCTAGCTTATTTTTTTGTGAGAATATAGCATATAATACCTGTAATGTACAAAACACGTGTTAATGGATTATTTAATGTTATGGGTAAGGCTTCCAGAAGATAGAGAAATTAAGTTGAACTAGGCTATTAGTAGTTTAGTTTTTTAGATTCCATGCATAAGTGAAATCATATGGTATTTGCCTTTCTCTGAGTTATTTCACTTCGCAAAATACTGGGTCTACCAATGTTGTCATAAATGGCAAGATCCCATTCTTTTTTACAGCTGAGTAATATTTCACTATACACATATAACACATCTTCTTGATCCATTCGTCTATTGATGGACACTGAGGTTGCTTCCATACTCTCGTTATTGTAAATAATGTTTCAAAAAACAAAGGGGTGCATACAACTTTTCAAATT
>NW_028048533.1:0-417 GCF_054177405.1 Leptonychotes weddellii
CCTGGGTGGCTCAGTTGGTTAAGCGACTGCCTTCGGCTCAGGTCATGATCCTGGAGTCCCGGGATCGAGTCCCGCATCGGGCTCCCTGCTCGGCAGGGAGTCTGCTTTGCCCTCTGACCCTATCCCCTCTCATGTGTTCTCTCTCATTCTCTCTCTCTCAAAATAAATAAATAAAATCTTTAAAAAAAAAAAAAGAGAGAACTAAAACCTGAGTATCCGGGCGCCTGGGTGGCTCAGTTGGTTAAGCGACTGCCTTCGGCTCAGGTCATGATCCTGGAGTCCCGGGATCGAGTCCCGCATCGGGCTCCCTGCTCGGCGGGGAGTCTGCTTCTCCCTCTGACCCTCCTCCCTCTCATGCTCTCTGTCTCTCATTCTCTCTCTCAAAATAAATAAATAAAAAAAAATCTTTAAAAAAAA
>NW_028048534.1:0-417 GCF_054177405.1 Leptonychotes weddellii
TTTATATATTTTATATATATATATATATATATATAAAATCCATGATAATAGGTTCAGATGTAGCTGGATCCAGGATTCAACTGATGTTTTCAGGACTTGTTCTCTTTCCATCTCTTGGTTCTGCTTCATTTTTTAAAGGCTGTGTTCTCAGATTTCACAGGACAGCCTCAGAGGATTCATACTCAAGGGAGCCTGGGAGCCTGAGTTAAGCATCCAACTCTTGATTTCAGCTCAGGTCATGATCTCAGGGTCCTGACATGGGGAACCCCAAAGGGATCTGCAATCAGTGGAAAGTCTGCTTAAGGATTCCCTCCCTCTCCCTCTGCCCCTCTTCCCACTTGTGTGTGTGCTCATTCTGTCTCACTCTCTCAAATAAATAAATAACTCTTAAAAAAAAAAAAAAGAAGAAGAAGAAGA
>NW_028048535.1:0-9179 GCF_054177405.1 Leptonychotes weddellii
TTTGAGTCTGAGTAATAGTACAGGAGAGACCATGGAGGGCTCCCTGGCTTTTGTTGTTGCCAATGTATGTAGTAGCAGCCAATGCTGAACCCACTGGTCAGGGTGCAGGTGAGTCTGGCTGATGATCCCAGAGATGCAGAGAGGGAGGGAGGCTGGGTCAGGACAGGCTGGGACAGGGAACCTGCAAACATACACACTCAGGGGTGATGGGTGCAGGACCATGATAAAATTTCTCAGGCTCTGATCCAGATGGGCTAATTCGGGCTGGGAGTCTTCCCTGTGTCTCTGAGGACTCTCCCTACCTGTGTAGTGAGAGAGGAGGATGAGGAGCACAGGAGTCCAGGTCAAGGTAGCACAGACTCTTCAACCCCCAGTGGGCTGGGCTGCCCCAGGCCTCCTTTTCTCCTCCACCCTCTGCCACTGGAGGGGCTGTCCATGCAAATGGGGTCCACCCAGTGACTGCCCAGCTTCCCCCTGAGTCCTGGTGCTGGAGCTCAGCTCACACCACACCACTGAGGAGGATGGAGGTTGACTTCACCCCTGGGGAGAGCCCTGGGAGGAAATACCTGCTGAGACCACACACAGGTCCCTGCTCAGGGGACTCTGCCAGGTCAGGGAGGAAACAGCTGCTGAGTCCCCATCAGGGAGCACAGGTCCCAGTCTTGATGCCTGGGCTCTGTTGGGTGAGTGGTCCTCATGAATCAACTGTCTGGGGACCACAGGGATGTCCCACAGCGCCCCTCCTGCTCTTATGTGAAAAATGAAAATATTCTAAGAGAAGTATTGAAAATAAGTAAAACGCATACTTTCCTAAGAAAATACAAAATTCGCTCTACTGAAAAAACTGAGTGACTAGACCAATTTTAAAAGGAAAAATGGAAAATGTTATTATTAACTATTTCCACTGAATGGCAGAAGATATAGATATGTTCCCAGGGAACATCTCACAAAACTTCAGAACAGATGGTTCCAATTTTTTTTACTTCCTATATTTTCCATAATACCTAAAAGGATGAAACATTTCTTAGTTCTTTTAAAAGGGCTATACCAGTGATAAATCCACCTTCAAAGTAAATTAAAGGAAAAGGGAAGTTCTAGAACAATAACATTAATGTTTTTGCTACTAAATATTTTTTTATTATTATGTTCAATTGGCCAACATATAGTACATCATTAGTTTTTGATGTAGTATTCAATGATTCATTAGTTGCACATTAAATATTGATACAAATGTTGTAAAGAAAATATTAAAAGGGACACTCATACCATGAGAATGAATTGATACGTTATTACCAGATTGAGTGATTCCAAAGGTATAAGTCAGGTTCCATGTTGAGAAATATTTTCAGGGGTGCCTGGGTGGTGCAGTCAGTTGAGCCTCCGGTACTTGGTTTCAATATAGGTCATGATCCTGGGGTCATGATCTCAGGGTGGTGAGATTGAGCCCTGCCTTGGCCTCCATGCTCAGCCTGGAGTCTGCTTGAGATTCTCTCTCCCAGTGCCCCTCCTGCTTCTTTTCAAGTTCATTCACTCTCTCTCTCTCTCAAATAAAAATAAATAAATAAATATTTAAAAAGATATTTATTTTAATATTCCATGCCATATTGTTAAATCAAAAGATATGATTCTATTATCCCAATTGGTCTTGAAAGAGCCTTTGACCAAATTTAACACCAAGTCCTCTGAAAAGCTACATAAAAATACAAAGGAACAGATACACTTTTAATGTGGTAATACCCACTCTGTCTTGCACCCTTATGTAGTCCTGAGGCCAGCATCTCAGTTCATGGGATAGATAGTAAAAGGGATCATTCCCACAAATTTAAGGAAGAGGCAAAGGTGATCATGACTTCCATTATTATTCAACACTATTTTGCAAGTATTAGAAAATGCAATTAAAGAAGTAAAATCAGGGGTGCCTGGGTGGCTCAGTCAGTTAAGCATCTGCCATTGGCTCAGGTTATGATCGCAGGGTCTTGGGATCAAGCCCTGTGTTGTCACAGGATCAAGCCTCCCTCAGCAGGGAGCCTACCTCTCCCTCTCCCTGTCTTTCCCCCGGCTTGTGCTCTCTCTCTCTGTGTCAAATAAATAAATAAATAAAATATTTTTTAAAAAGAAGTAAAATCAATGCTTATGACTTATCATTGATGGGAAAGGACAAGTGGTCATTCCTAAGATCCAAATGGGTGTTGTGACCTTAGACAGGCCAGGCCTGGTGAGGAAGTGACAGCAGAGATCGCCCCAATGAGTGACTGGTCATTAGCTGTGGCTAGTACTGGTGACACTTAGTGGCAGAGATGTGACAGATGGAACAAGGGCAGCAGAGAAGACGTCTTGGTCCACTTGCCTAGGATGAAGAAGAGCAACATGGAAGGTGTGAGGCAGTGACCCCAGATCTGAAGTGATCATCTTCTTCCCACTCAGGCTGCATCCTAAGTGACATCACTCACCACATTTATGGGGCTTCTGTCTCAGAGTCAGAATAGCACACATTGCTGAGACTTCCAGGACAGAGAGTACAGACCTTTGCCCAAGTGACCAGTACACTAAACATGGGATGTGATTCTGGTGCCTTTGCACCTGTTTCTTGAAGAACTGAGGAGAGGGCAGATCCTGTGTGACCTCAGGGACTCCTTTCCCTAAAATCTGGCAAAGCCTCTCTATATAACAGACTGAAGGAGAGACTCCAGGACATAGTGGAGACTCCACAGAGCTCAGTATCCTGAGGTTCCATTGTGAGCATTCTACCCACAAGCTCTTATTCTCTGGGTAGACTTTCCTTGGAGCCCACTTTCTCTTTGAAATGCATTCTGCCTGCTTCTTTTCTATCAGCCCCAACATTACCAGACCCCTCAGACAAAAAAGAGGAGAGAGCCCATGTTTGAAGCAATGTGGTGAGAGAGCCTGTCCCTGGAGCTCACAGGGTGATGGGGCTCAGCACTGAAGCCAGGCCCTATGTCGGTGAAGACACATTTTGCTCAATACCTCTCAAGCCAGCTCAGTGGTTTTCCATCTGTCTGCCCAGAACCCCCCAGCTCTGCAGGTTCCTGCTTAACTTGCTACTCTGCTGGCCAAATGGCCCACATAATCCAGCCACTGTGATACCCTTCAGCACACCCAAAACAATATCTTTTTGATAGTAGTCACACTCATGTCGTTATTTATTTATTTATTTATTTATTTATTTATTTATTTATTTATTTTAGAGAGGCAGTGGGGCGGGGCAGAGGGAGAGAAAGAGAATCTTCAGTAGGCTTCACACCTAGTGCAGAGCCTGATGAGGGGCTTGATCTCACAAGCCTTAGCTGAAATTAAGAGTCGGATTCTTAAGTGACTGAGCCACCCAGGCACCCCTGTCATACTCATGGTATGACCCAAGGGAGTGAGAAAGGGCCTTTCTAGGTCCGTTATTGGAATGGTGACATCCCCACGTTTGGAATTTTCCCTCAGTGGAAAACTATGATTTATTTCAAAATGTAATCTCTGTCAACTCCATCCCTAGGGTTCCAGCCATATCTCCTGTTGTCAGACAATGCACGTGGTACGTGGAAGGGCAGTAAAGGATGCCACAGGGACAGAGATATGGATACTGCCCATGTGTACTGCCCACATGCACTTGTTAATTCTGCAGGTCCAACAAATTTCCCTCACATTATTATTTCTTCTTATCATGGGTAGTCTACATGATTGTCAGATGGAACCCAGCCCCTTGTCTCTTCATGGACCCAATGATATGGTGCTCTGTGAAGTCCCCACAGTGCTGGGTGTGGATGGGGGAACCTCAGGTTTATGTGTCACTTCCCCACTCACCTGAAATACTGTTGTAACCTCTGAGCTGCTGTCCCACCCTCAGCAGGA
This sequence comes from Leptonychotes weddellii, assembly GCF_054177405.1. Classification (NCBI taxonomy): domain Eukaryota; kingdom Metazoa; phylum Chordata; class Mammalia; order Carnivora; family Phocidae; genus Leptonychotes; species Leptonychotes weddellii. The sequence goes on from NW_028048535.1 coordinate 3,859, forward strand.
ATAATCAGACTTTTATTAGTCTGGAGCCAAGGGATGATCCTCTAGAGAGGCCAGGCTGCCTGATCTGGAGCCAGATATTCTGTCAAGACTCCAGAGAGCTGGGTGTTCTTCCTGTTGATCAGTTGTTGGGAACATGGCCCAGGTGTTGCTGCAGCTCAGCTGCTCCCTCATTGCCACCACTTGCTGTTTCCAGCACAGGTGAGTGTGGCTATCTATCTGGAACCTTGGACACTGAGGGTGACTGAGTCAGCCCTGCCTGCATCACAGGCACTGTAAGGGGACAAGGGGATGGAGAGACAAGGGGAAAAGGGTGTGAGCAGAATGGCAGCCCACTGTGAAGGAGAGTGGAGGCATGGAGCATGGCTGGTGACCCACCCTGGTTAAGGTCACTCTGTAGAGAATGACAGGTGTGAGGAGGAGAGGAGCCCAGGTTACGTGCATACCCAGACTCTGACCCTGAAGCTCTGCTGTGGGGACTGAGCTCTCTGAAGTAGCTTTCTATCTCCAGAAATTTCCATGGGGGGCAGTGTTGTTGCTGTCAGATAAGCCCTTGCTGTCTGTCTGTCCAGCCTCCCTGCCTAGGGCACCCAAAGGCAGAAGGAGACAGAGGAAGAGGTGAGGAGTTGACCCAGGGGTAGAGGCAGCCTGGGTGGTGATGACACCTGGATCCTGGCAGGTCAGCATCATTTAGTGAGCACACTGATGCCTGACCCCCTGGAGGTCCTGAGGGGAAGAAAGGGCAGATTGCCAGTGGATGACATCATGTTAATTCTGCACACCATTTATAGTAATATTTTTTGAATATCAGTCTTTCTACTGAGAATAATTATAAAACTAAGCTAAATATTTTAAATATATCAGAGAGTCCTAGAAAATAATTATGAAAAGAATACTATTTAAGGGTAAATGAAAACTTATTGAAGCAGTGATGGACAAAAGACATGTTTTCCCTGACACCATGCTATTTTCAAGGCAAAGACATAGATAAGAAGCCAAGACATGTACTCGGGGGGTTGGAGAACCTAAAAGGAGATCCTTACAGCAAAAACAATATCCAATAACTCACCTGTAAGGGTAAATCAAGCAGAAGTATTACCAGGGTTGAGCCAAGGGGGTTCTCTGGGGAACTTTGAGCCTTAAACTTGGTTCAAATGCTGAATGTCCCTGTAACATGGAGGAAGGGATTGAGAAGAAGCCTCTCTGTACCATCAGAAAGACAGAAGTTGGCTCCCTTGGACCCACAGCTCAGCACTGCTGTCCCTGCAGAACCTGGGGCTGGAGCCCAGACCTGAGGGGTAGGGGTCTCTATGAGGAGGGTAAGGGTCAGGGTGGATTGTGGACCCTGGTGGCAGGAGAGACTGAGTAGTAAAGAGCAGTGAGAAATGGGGCTCCCAGGAGACCCCAAAAGTGGACTTCCAGTGGCTGAGACAGGGCTGAATGACAGGGAAAAGTGTTTCACACTGTCCTCTGTCCCCATGGGGGCTCTCACATCAGAGCATGACCTGGGCCATGCAATCGATTGGTTGGACTTTGGTGATGGGCTGTTCTGAGGTGTCACAGAGATGCCTGGGGACCCACATGACCACCTCTGACTGTCCCTAGCACCCACCTTCTCATGGAAAACATTCAGAAAGGTGTACTGTTTTCTACTTCTCTCTCTGTGACACTCTCTTTTTGTCTTTGTGACTCCCCACCTATCTCTCTCCTCTCCTCTCTCTCTCTCTCACACACACACACACATAGACACACACATACACAAAGGTAGACATGTGGACTGAATCATTTGTGATGAGCTTGTGTAACATATCATACCATGAATCACAAACTCACCAAATTTGTTGTAAATTTGACAACTCTCATTTTCTTAAAAAATGTCACTGGTTTCATAAATTTTGTGTGTGGTCTCTTTCCCTCCTATGACTAGTTTTTATGAACAGATCATAAAAATGTGCATGATTGGGGGTCAATTTATTAATGAGAACACACATTTAATCTTACATCTTGGGAGTTATCTAAAATATTTAATTTATAAAGTAATTACAATTTTATTTATTCATTTGTTGGTGTGTGTGTGTATGTATGTATGTATGTATGTATGTATGTATGTATGTAGTTATCCATCCAATGCATCACATCAGAAATGCATTGTGGAAATATTCTAATAAATCTCTTTGAATTTCTCAGTAAAGAAGCAGCTTCACACACGACAGAGAGATTGTTGATGAATTCATAGAGAGGTCACTATGTACAGATACCTGTACACAGGAGAAGTAGGTGATGTATAGAATGAAGAGTGAAGAATTAAAAGAATATGATAATTTTTCAGAAATAAAAATATAGGTTTTAAAGTTTTTATTTATTTATTTGAGAGAGAGAGAGAAAAATCGAGAAGCAAGGAGGGGCAGAGGGAGAGGGAGAAGCAGACTCCTGGCTGAGTGGGGACCCCAATGCAGGGCTCAATCCCAGGAACCTGAGACCATGAGATGAGCTGAGGGCAGGTATTTAACTGACTGAACTACCCAGGCTCCCCTAAAATATAGGTTTTAAAATAAATTTCCAATAATTGTATCTTACAGATACATTGAAGTATGACTAACAAATAAATATTGTGTATATATAACTTGTACAACATCAGGATTAAGATCATGTCCAGAACAGTAATAGGTCCCCATTGAGAAATGGCTCCTTCTGTGCAGGACACCGTGTTCTTTCCTCCCATGTGAGCCCTGGTGACTATAGCTCCCCTTCCTCTGGACCACACACAGCACTAAGGGGAGGAGTCTCTCTCTAGGGATGGGAGGTTATGGGAAGGGCTCTGGGGGGAAGCCCAGTGAGTCATGCCAAGTGAATCTTCCTTGGCTGTCAATGTCCCCTCACACCTGGGCACTACCATCATCCACGTAGTTCTTAACTTTAGAACTCACAGTTAGGAATCACTTCTGCAAGCATAGGACACAGGTCTGTGACATATCATGTTCCCTAAGGAAGCCAGAAGTTGAACATTCAACCGACTGAGACACCCAGGCCCCCCTGAAAGCATGTTTTGTCTCAATTCCCCACAGATCTGGAGGACTGTGTGAGCATGGAGCGGACTGTAATAGCACTGGCAGTAATAATCAGCCTTGGCCTCAGCCCGGAGACCAGTGATGGTTAGGGAGCCAGAACTCCTAGACTTGGAGCCACAGAAGTGATGGGGCATACTTGAAGGACAATTTCTCTTATCATAGATGAGGAGATTGGAGTCTGTTCCTGGGAGTTGTTGGTACCAGTTCAGAGCATAAGCCCCAAGGTTGGAGCTGCTTCCAGTGCAGGAGATGGTGACCCTCTGGCTCAGGGCACAAGACACAGGGCGGCTGAGTCAGCACAGACTGGGCCCAGGACCCTGCAAGGGGGAGAGACTCAGACAGGGTGATGCTGGGTTCTAGAGACAAGAGGAGGAAGCAGGACCTAATGTTTTCTCCTAGAGCCTCTTTCCCTGTCCCAACATCCAGTCACCTGTGCAGTGAGCGAGGAGGTTGAAGAGGAGAGGTGACCAGGCCATGGTAGAGACCATCAAAGATCTTGCCTTCTGTGGTCCCAGGGCTGAGGAGAGCCTCCCCAAATCTCTCTCTTCCCCTCTTCATCCTCTGAGAGAGGGAGGGCCTATCAATGCGGAGGAGACTCTAGGCTCTCTGACCCCTCCCTGGCCCTGAGTCAGGTCCCTCTGCCTGAGGATTTCAGGGGGGTGGGCAGGGATGGAACTGTGTGGGACCAGGGGGTGGGGAGGTCCCAGCTGTGAGCCCTGAAGAGAGGGCAGAGGCAGTTCCAGGTGTCAGGTCCCATCTCTGATTACCCCTGACTCCTCAGAAATGGAATCCGTGTGCCCCCTAGGCCCAGATACAACATTATGTGACTTTGTGACCAGAGCCCAGCAGAGACAGTTCCTGCCTCCCCAACAGTTCTGTCCACTGTCCCCTGCCTTAGGGCTAGGATAGGTTTCCCCTTATGTGGCCTCCCATCATCTCAGGACACACTTTATGCCTTATTCAGACAATTCAGGGTAGTCTGTCCATGGCTCCCTTGGCTATTCATGGGTCAGGACTGAGATGGTGTCTCAATACATACTCCTCTTAGATTAGGATGAAGTCCAGAGCAGTGACAGATCCCCATTTACACATGGCCTCTTCTGGGCAGGATGCTGGGTTTTCCCTCTTATGTGACTACTCCCTGGTTACAGAGCTCTCCTTTCTCTGAGGTTCCCACAGCACTGAGGAGACAGGGGATGCTTCTCACATGCATAGAGTAGAAGCCCTCACATGCATTCCTAGATGGTTACACACTGAACATCTTGTCATCTGTCACTGTTTCCACCTGTTTGAAAAGCAACAGTTCCGCACACATTGTGGGCAGTGATTCCCTCCTAGGATCTGTTCTCCCACCACATAGACAGGAACCCTGACAAGCAAGGCTGTGTGTGGCTTTGACCTCAGACCACAAAGCGCAAATGTCCTGGAAGATCTAGGAGGAAAAGAGTGACAGCTGCAGATGCTCTCACAGGGACCCAGTGACAGACTATATATTAGTCACCACTTAGCCAACCGTTCACTTAAAATGGATGTATGTTATTTTATACAAAATTCACCTCATGTGAAGATGCAGGTGTAATCATGAACATACTTTTCCCAGACCTGTTCTTATTACAGAGAGAATATGGATGGAAATTGTGGCTAAATCATGGATGGAACAACATTGGAAGAGGAATGCCTTCTGTTTTTGGTTTAATACGAATCTATATTTTTTTACTAAAATAATTTGATTTTTTTTCCTCATTGAAAATAAAGCTATTTACTTAAGACAAGTAGTTTCCAAGGAGGATACGTTTATTTTTAAGTGCAATTATATCACTCTTCAACACATATACAATAGTTCTAATTTCAGAAAATTACATCTGCCGGAGAGAAGCACATTCTTCTGATTCACACCCCTCAATCGTTCTGTGTACAACCACAACACTTCACACTTAAACATACGGGACAAGGCCTCTGGAAAGCACCTGTAGCAGCTCAGAAAAGGAGAGTTCCTTATACTTTCTGTGTTTACTGAGCTAAAACAAGATGAATTCTCCCATTTTACATCAAACACTAAATCTAAAGGAATAATCCCAACAAGGAATAAGCCAGTTCTTTTTGTTTGTTTGTTTTGGGAAAAGCTGTGTTTTTTTTTTTTATTCTTATGTTAATCTCCATACATTACATCATCAGTTTTAGATGTAGTGTTCCATGATTCATTGTTTGTGCATAACACCCAGTGCTCCATGCAGAACGTGCCCTCCTCAATACCCA
>NW_028048536.1:0-417 GCF_054177405.1 Leptonychotes weddellii
GGGGGGGGGGATGTAATCATAATCATTCTCACCAGGCAGCTAGGTTAAGACACCTCAATCTGACATTCTGAAGGATCCTAAAGCTAATTCCCCAGATTTTTTTTTTTTTTAAAGATTTTATTTATTTATTCATAAGAGACAGAGAGAGAGAGAGAGAGGCAGAGGGAGAAGCACGCTCCCTGCTGAGCAGGGAGCCCGATGCGGGACTCGATCCCAGGACCCTGGGATCATGACCTGAGCCGAAGGCAGACGCTTAACCATCTGAGCCACCCAGGCACCCTAATTCCCCAGATTTTAGTAAAAGCATTAAGCTTGCTCCAAAGCATTAAATGGGGGTCTATGAAATACCTGATCAGCCCTATCCAGCAGACATGTCAGTCCAACCCACTTGCTAGAAATAGTTTCCCTAGACAGCAA
>NW_028048537.1:0-417 GCF_054177405.1 Leptonychotes weddellii
TTGACTTGCACTGCCCCTGCCATCAAGACACTCACATTCTAGTGTGAGATACAAAGGATGTGATTACAGGGAGAAATGTTTTCATTGATTTTAGTCTTCCTTTAAAAATATATATGCTTTAAGACTGTTGAATCTCAGATCTGTACCTCTGAAACAAATAATGCAATATATGTTAAGAAAAAAAAAGAAGAAGAAGAAGATAGCAGGAGGGGAAGAATGAAGGGGGGAAATCGGAGGGGTAGACGAACCATGAGAGACGATGGACTCTGAAAAACAAACTGAGGGTTCTAGAGGGGAGGGGGGTGGGAGGATGGGTTAGCCTGGTGGTGGGTATTGAGGAGGGCACATTCTGCATGGAGCACTGGGTGTTATGCACAAACAATGAATCATGGAACACTACATCTAAAACTAATGATG
>NW_028048538.1:0-417 GCF_054177405.1 Leptonychotes weddellii
ACGATGGACTCTGAAAAACAAACTGAGGGTTCTAGAGGGGAGGGGGGTGGGAGGATGGGTTAGCCTGGTGGTGGGTATTGAGGAGGGCACATTCTGCATGGAGCACTGGGTGTTATGCACAAACAATGAATCATGGAACACTTCATCTAAAACTAATGATGTAATGTATGGGGATTAACATAAGAATAAAAAAAAATAATGTACTGGAAGTTTAAATATATAAAATCACTTTGGAACACTGTTGGAAAATATCAAACATTCATACCATGACTCAGTATTTACACTCCTTCCGAACAATTGTGTACATACCTCCACCAAAAGACATTTTCTAAATTGTCACTCAAGAACTGTATACACAAGGAATACATGATATACAAATATGGTATATTTATACTCGACTGCAATGAAAATGAACAA
>NW_028048539.1:0-417 GCF_054177405.1 Leptonychotes weddellii
TCTGCCTCTTTCCTCAATTAAATTTTTATTTCTATATTGAATATAGCATATATTTGTGCAATTAAGACCCTTCCCTGTGTGTTACACCATGTATCACTCCTGGTGCTCATATCCAGAATTACTGTTAGAAGTAAGACTATACATGCAGGGCGCCTGGGCGGCTCAGTCGGTTAAGCGACTGCCTTCGGCTCAGGTCATGGTCCTGGAGTCCCTGGATTGAGTCCCGCATCGGGCTCCCTGCTCGGCGGGGAGTCTGCTTCTCCCTCTGACCCTCCCCCCTTTCATGTGCTCTCTCTCATTCTCTCTCTCTCAAATAAATAAATAAAATCTTTAAAAAAATAAATAAATAAATAAATAAAGAAGTAAGACTATACATGCAGGGCGCCTGGGTGGCTCAGTTGGTTAAGCGACTGCCTT
>NW_028048540.1:0-417 GCF_054177405.1 Leptonychotes weddellii
GATATTATGCTTGAAATAAGTAAAGCAGAGAAAGTCAATTATCATATGGTTTCACTTATTTGTGGAACATAAGGAATAGCATGGAGGACACTAGGAGAAGGAAGGGAAAAATGGGGGGGGGGGAATCAGAGCGGGAGACGAACCATGAGAGACTATGGACTCTGAGAAACAAACTGAGGGTTCTAGAGGGGAGGGGGGTGGGGGGATGGGTTAGCCCAGTGATGGGTATTAAGGAGGGCACGTACTGCATGGAGCACTGGGTGTTATACGCAAACAGTGAAGCGTGGAACACTACATCAAAAACTAATGATGTATGGTGACTAACATAATAAAATAAAATTTTAAAAAAAACGTAAGGAAAACTAAATGTTTTGGGGTTTTTTCATTTGTTTAAAGCCAGCAGCAAAAGTGGACCAA
>NW_028048541.1:0-417 GCF_054177405.1 Leptonychotes weddellii
AGCAGACTGGAAAAGAGGAACAAACCAAAAAGAGAAAATACCAATAAGAGGCACTTTAGAAATTGAGGTCCAAATGGTACCTTCCTGGCAGGATTAGGGGCTAATCTGGACAGGATGGCTGCTTTAAGGAGGCCCCTTCCAGCCTGGCAGAGGATGCCTCTTAGGTTATGTGGTTTTCAAAAACAAGACTTCCAGATGATTGGCCGGCGGATAGTGGTTCTCTTTTCCTCCCCGGCTGCTTGAAGCTAGGCCGCCATCATGAACGACACAGTAACTATCCGGACCAGGAAGTTCATGACTAACCGACTACTTCAGCGGAAACAGATGGTCATTGATGTTCTTCACCCCGGAAAGGCAACAGTACCTAAGACAGAAATTCGGGAAAAACTAGCCAAAATGTACAAGACCACACCAGAT
>NW_028048542.1:0-417 GCF_054177405.1 Leptonychotes weddellii
GGAATCATTTTTCAATGTCAAGAAGACTACATTTGATAGTGTCTGAATTTTTATTCTCTTGTCATTCTTCTCTGTTTTATTATGTACTATATGATTTGATTAGTGTTCTTTGCAAACAGCCACAGAAGAGTAATTCCTAATCATTTGAGAATCCCAAAGTGACAGATTTAAAGAACTGGTTGTATCAGTGTCATCAATCTCACAAACCTTATAATGACTGAAGCAAAGTTATTCTCACTGCCTAGGACACTTGAAAATGTGCACCATGTATCATGTACCATGATAATAATTATACCATTACAAGTAAAAATAATGAGAAAAGTAACAATAGTAAAATCTCTACATAACAGTAAAATCTCTACATAAAATTTATACAAGCCTAAAGTGAACTGAACATGCATCAAAATCAACAACAGC
>NW_028048543.1:0-417 GCF_054177405.1 Leptonychotes weddellii
AGAATGAATTGACCCAAAAGAAGAAGGTGTTGTTTTTGTATCTGCTGAGAAATTCCTACTCTCTGGGGGTTTTCTTTTCTTTTCTTTTTTTTTTTTAATTTTTATTCTTATGTTAATCCCCATACATTACATCATTAGTTTTAGATGTAGTGTTCCATGATTCATTGTTTGTGCATAACACCCAGCGCTCCATGCAGAATGTGCCCTCCTCAATACCCACCACCAGGCTAAATCATCCTCCCACCCCCCTCCCCTCTAGAACCCTCAGTTTGTTTTTCAGAGTCCATCGTCTCTCATGGTTCGTCTACCCCTCTGATTTCCCCCCCTTCATTCTTCCCCTCCTGCTACCTTCTTCTTCTCCTTTTTTTTTTTCTTAACATATATTGCATTATTTGTTTCAGAGGCACAGATCTGAGA
>NW_028048544.1:0-417 GCF_054177405.1 Leptonychotes weddellii
TTTGTCTTTGGGTTTTTCTTATCTATAAATTGCCTCTGCATGTTCCTTGTTCACTTTTCTAATTAGAGTCTTATCATTTCCTTGTTTGATAACCTGGAAAATTTTAGATTTTATCCATTATTGTTTTTTTTTTAAATTAGAAATGCAAGTATCTTCTCTTAATCTTATACTTAAGTTGTTCTTTTTTGCTTCACTAAGATTTAATTTTGGTGTTATCTTTATAATTTCTACTCATAGTTTTACTTAAAAGGATACTTTCTCTTGTGGTTATCTATTTTTTAATTTTTTATTGTTATGTTAATCACCATAATTACATCGTTAGTTTTTGACGTAGTGTTCCATGATTCATTGTTTGCGTATAACACCCAGTGCTCCATGCAGAACGTGCCTTCTTTAATACCCATCACCAGGCTAACC
>NW_028048545.1:0-417 GCF_054177405.1 Leptonychotes weddellii
GTGTGTGTGTGTTCATGGGTGAGCGTGTGAGCATGCACTTGTGAGTGAGCATGAGTGTGTGTGTGAGCACATCAGCATGTGCCTGTGAATGTGTGCATGTGCATATGTGAGCAGGTCAACATGTGTCTGTGTGTGTGCATGTTCGTGGGTGAGCATGTGAGTGTGAGTCCGTGAGTGAGTGTGCATCTGCAAGAGTACGCACCCGTGAGTGTGCGTCCGTGAGTGAGTGTGCATGCCCGTGAGTGTGCGTCCATGAGTGAGGGTGCATCTGCGAGTGTGCGCGCCCGTGAGTGTGTATCTGTGAGTGAGTGTGCATCTGTGAGAGTGTGCACGTCCTTGAGTGTGTATCCGTGAGTGCATCTGCGAGAGTGCGCACCCGTGAGTGTGCATCTGTGAGTGTGCGCATCCGTGAGTGTG
>NW_028048546.1:0-9178 GCF_054177405.1 Leptonychotes weddellii
AAAAAAAAAAAAAGAACTCTATATATGTTATCCTGTGCTCACAAGTGTAGCTCCCATCTGTCACCATACAGCACGAGTATAATACCATTGACTAGATTCCCTATGCTGTGCCTTTCATCCTGCAAGGGTGAACTTTAATTTACTCAACCCTTTCCACCTCCTTGGACACTTAAGTACTTTCTATTTATTTACTATCTCAAACAGTGTTGCAAAGAACATTCTATTTATTTACTATCTCAAACAATGTTGCAAAGAACATTCTTGTGCCTGTGTTCTTGTGGGCATGGGCCTGCATTTTTGTAGAGGAGTTCTGAGTTTTCATTTCTCTGTAATGAACGTGTGTTATTTCGATTATTAAAAATAGTCAACATATTAAAAGATTCCATTAGACTGTTTCTAATAGCCTGAAGGCACTCAGTGGGCCCATTTTTTCCCCTCAGGATAAATGAGCTATTCACTAGCACCACCTTGTAAATAAATACCACATATTTTGGGGTCATGCATAAGGTGGCTACAGTTGCCAAGCCTCGAGAGGGAGTGCGGGGTGAATTGTCCTTGATGGCTCTGGATGTTCACTTTTCACAGACTGGTGACCCAAAGGCCTTTCCTTGGCAGTTGGTGGTCGCTGACACTCCTGGGAAGGCTTCAGTTGCTGATCCCACGGGCTGATGGCCTCCTGGGGGGGGGGGTGGTGAGGTGGGCTGGGTTCTCTGGAGCTTGGACTTGGTGGATTTTCTGGAGATACAAGGGGCTGATAGCTCCAGAGTGGAGCTCCTAGTGTGTGTGTTTTGGGGGTGGGCAGAGAGAATGGGTCCTCATCCTGGACCCAAACCCTCCAGCCTTTCTCTTCCTCTTGAGCCTGCAAACTAGACACCACATTCCCTCAGTGTTCAGATACCCACTTTTATTTTCCATTGCAGTGCTCCCACAATGGGAGGTGGACCTTGAGTGTGGGAGTGTCCCTCCCCCGGCTCTTTCTGAAGCCTGTTATTAAATAGGGGGTGTGTCGTCCTTCAGTTGGTGGGGTCCTGGAGTCAGGGAACATAGATGCTCCCCTCTTATTCCCCTTCATGTCCAGCCCCATCACCTGTATAGCTCTGCTGGCCCACCAGATCAGGGGCTGCAAAATCCCACCCCTTGTATGTAGAGAATGAAGCTGTCAAAATCTTTTCTTGAATTCAGACTGGACGCAAGTGCAAAGCAAAAGCCAAGCTTGTCATCTCTCTCCTGGGCTGCTTGGTGCCCATCCCTTCCCATAATGCTGCCTGAACCTTTCTGTGTAATTAGTGGGGGCATAATTAATACATGAGAGGAGGCTTTCTAGCAGATCTGAGCCAGTGTGTCCTCTTAAAATAGGAGGGGAGGCAGAACCTTACAGGCCTCTACATGTCCACCTGAAATGTCCAGTCAGACAATCCCATCATTGTCTCCAGCCACATGCATTTATGTGCTTCTGGGATGGACCAGCCCATGGAGCAAGTCATGGGTTGAGGATGAGTTCTGGGTGCCTGGGGTTGGGGGCGGGGGGCTTCAGTAACGAGCTGGGAAAACCGTGATAGTGTTACTATTTCAATATGAGCATCTTCACCAGGTGGATAATGGACAATGAGAATGACTGGGGAAGACACTGAGTATTAAACAAGTATTTATGAAGCTCCTACTGTGTGCCAGCACTGAGCCGCTGTTTTGTGTAATTCCTGAGTTAAGGGTCAAGAGCTCTTCACTTACAGGCTGCAGCAGGTTTCCACAGTGGTGAGGTGACCCGCTGAAAGCCACGGTTAGAGATTCAGGTTTGTCTGGCTCCTGAAGCTTAAGGGAAAATCATGCTTACCGCAATCTAAAATTCCTTTGCTCTTTTCTTCAATCTTTCCCCACCAGTCCATCCAGCACAGCAGTGCTAGGATAAACTTTCTAGAAAGAGTCCTGGTGCCCATATTTCCTCCACAACCTGGCTCGGCCTTCCCTCTACAATCTCATCGCCTATAGATGGAAATGTGCTCCTCTTTCAAGGCTTTGCTTAGGTGATGTGAAGATATTGGTCTCCATGTTCTCTGAAGTTGCTTCTAGGCCTACTGGTCATGGTCTTATGGTTGGAAGGGCCGACTCTTCCATAAATATTTTCCCAATTAATTTTATAAACTCCTGACCGCCAGTAGGCACAAAGCAGCACCCTTGTCCCCAACCAAATTTGCTTTTCTTCTTCTTTTTTGCTTATCCTAGTGACGATCCCCCCCTCAGTTGACCAAGCAGGACCTGAGTCTCAACCTAGATACTTCTTTTCCCTTCCACCCTGATATCCCAGTCACTGATGCCCAAACAGCTCCTAACCCACCTCCAGCTTTCCAATCACACGGTCAGAACCCTAGTTCATCACTTGTTTGGAATTGCTTGCCATCTGTCTTGTGTACCCTCATTTTTACCCTCCACTCTTTCCCATATCACATTCTTCACATTGCAGCCAAATGATCTTTCTAGACTATAAAGCTGAGCATGTCACTCTGCTATTTTAAACCCCTTCGATGGCTCCCTCACGCCCTCAAACTCCTTAACATAACTTACAAGGACTTCATCATCTGGCCACTGATATCTCTCCAGCTTTGTCTCCCTCTTCCCTCTTCCTGTCTTTCCCATACTGCTATATACCCCAGTCGTGTGGACCACTTAGAGTTTCACAAAAATACATGTGTGTGGAGGGGGCGACTGTGGCAACATTTTATATAGTCACTGAGATCAGCTTTGAAGAAATGAAAGTTAATTTTTCTATAACTAAACTCAAATTATTACATGTCCTCTTCTCTAACCCCTCTCCCTCTGCCCTGCTCATGCTCTCTCAAATAAATAAAATCTTTTAAAAAAATAAATAAAGTGTACCATTTTAACCAGTTTTTTAAAAAGATTTATTTATTTATTTGAGAGAGAGAGAGAGCATGAGTGTGGGGGGAGGGGCAGAGGGAGAAGCAGACCCCTGCTGAGCAGGGACCCCGATGTGGGGCTCGATCCCAGGACCTGGGCTCATGACCTGAGCTGAAGGCAGATGCTTAACCGACTGAGCCACCCTGTTAAAACTAGTTTTAAGTGTTTGGTTCAGTGGCATTAAGTCACTCACATGGTTGTGCAACCATCAACATTACCCATCTCTAGAAGTTTTTTATTATCCCAAACAGAAACTCCATACCCTTCAAATAACTCTCCCTGCCCCCAGCGCCTGACAACCCCCATTTCCCTTCCTGCCTCTGTGAATTGCACTGGTCAATACTCAGTGTTTTGGTGACTACTAGGCAACTTAGGGTTCCTTCCTATTCCTTCTCCCCTTTCTCCAGGGGGATTTAAGTTTCTAGGTGTCAAGGAAGATTCACAACCTTGCTACTCTGTTGGCATGAACACTGTCTGTGGTTCGTGTCCTTGGTCCTACTGTGGCTACTGGTTGACTGGTTCACATACCATTCATGTGTCCACATAGGCCTCACCAGTCCACTGGCCCTCTCAGCCCTTCTGCACACTGCCCCAGCTCCAGGAGTTCCAGAGGCACACCCATTCCTCAGCCCCGGCCCCACTTTGAGAGCTAGGCCCCAGGGGCCTGAATCACCATTGCCTGTTTCAGGATACTTGGATCTTCTCCGGCACTCTTCCAGCCACCCTGGGTTATACCTGGAAGGCCAAAGGTCAGTCCCACCTGCCCCTCGAGTGCCCTCTTCCTATCTGAGGAATCCATCACCCCCCATTCTCAGAATTTCAACTAGGGGTCCTCTCCTTCTCCTACCACTGGCTATGAATTCTCTCCATTTGGGCAGGAGAAAGCTATTTCTTTCCAACCTATGGCATAAATTTTCTCCCTCTATTTCAGGATTCGTATATTATGGGAACTCAGAATTTTTTTTTCTCTAGTTCTTACCATGGGAAATTTGGGTTCTCCAGACTACATCCCTGCTGAGGATTTCTATATTTATTCATTTTTAGAATAACTATTTGTTGAGCATTCATTATGTTCCCGGCAACTTTCTAGTCGTAGTGAACAAAAGAGACAGAGACATCTGTCCTCCCCATATAATCCAGTGGGGAAAGATAGAGAATAAACAAGTTAAGTAAAATAAATGTTAGATGGTGGTAAATGCATAGGAGAAAAATGAAGCTGAGGAGAGGGATGGGGAGTATTTTTGTGGAGTTGCAGTTTGGAAGGAGGTTGTCAGAGAAGACCTCACTAAAGAGCGATATCTGAGTAAAGGCAAGGCAAAGGTGAGGGAGACAGCCCTGCAGAGTTGGGAGAAGAGCTTTCCAGCTGAGAGCTTGGGAAGTGAAGTGGTCCTGAGCATTTAGTGGGGTTAATGTGCTTGGGATACAACAGAAAGGTCAATGCGGTTGCCTTGGTGTGAGTAAATAGAAGGTGAAATCCAAGAGGCAGTGGGGGTTGTGGGGAGGGAAGCAGGTGATACAGAACTTTCTAGGTCATTGTGAGGCTTGGGATTTTACTCAGAGTGAGAGGGAAAGCCTTTGGTGGGTATGAGTACAGGAGAGATGTGGGCGAACAAGTCTTAGATGGAGGATTACCTACCATACACAGCCACACTTTTTCTTACCAGCAGACTTTGCTTTCCTTTTGTCCTTGAACCCTCTTCTTCCCCTCCTGGTTGGTGGATTCCTACTCATCTTTCAAGGGTCTCACCTCAGAGGCACTTCTTCCAAGATGCCTTGGAGACATTTGACCCCCAGATTGGGATTGGGAGCCCCTCGTACACCTTCCTGTGCAGAATGACCTAGCCCACAGGGTTATTCTGTGTTGTTCACGAGTTAAAAAATGTAAAGGTGATTTTAATCTATAAAGTACCATTCAAACATATCTCCTGCTTTCCCCCCTTTTTGTTCTTCTTACTATTCTTTCTTATTTTCAGTCTTCTTCCTCCTCTTTATTTAGCAGAGGTCCTTCATCTGAGGGCCAGTGGAAGGGTAAGCAGCATTTCCTATGTTTGGGTGTATGTATATATTCCTGGAGGCGGGCTCCAGAGCATTCCTCAGTGTCTCAGGATTACTTGACCCAAAAAAGGTTAAGAATCACTATAAATTTTCTTGACACAAAACGGGAGTAAGATGGGGGAGTCTTTATTCTTTAGCCCTTTGTCATTCCCTCCGCCTTGCTTTGCCTTTCTAGAACACAGACACAACCTCAAAATGTTAAACCAAACTCTCAAATCTAGATTGAGGAATTATTTGAAATCTAAAGTTCAACCTCAAAGCAATCTCTTCTCTCAGAGTTGTTTGTCCCCATGAAGGCAGCTCCAATACACAGGGCTTCCTTTAAATGCTGGGTAGAGTGGAAGGCCAGGTGCCCTGTGGGGCTCTACTTTCCTGGGGGAGCAATTGGGGCAAGAAGGTGCTGAGCAGGATTTGCACCCAGGATCAGAAGCACTGTCCCTACAGTCCCTGGAGAGCTGCCTTCCTGCCTTGTGGGCCATGCTGCCCAGCATCACCAACTGCTCTGTCCCCATGAGGGCTGAGCCTCCTTCCAGAAGCGATCATTATCACTCAGTTTAATTCCCATTTAATATAGCATCAAGATAAAGACTGAGGATTCATGAATCCAGCCTGTGAAGGTGCAGAGCAAATGTGTGAAAATAAAACATCTCCCGACCTTGCCGTCAGAGACCAAGATTTTATTTATTTTCTTAGGAGTGGAGTGTCTGGTGGGGTTTCCTACCCACCTCCCTTTCTTTGATTGTTGCTGTTGTAGCTCAGTGGGGCATTAAATTTAGGGAGCCATCTGATCTGTCATATCCAGAGCTGGTGGGAGTGTGTGTGGATGATGTGGCCTGGAGCTACAGGCCTATGAGCTTTGTTATAAATACTTCAGTCTGTGGCTGGGGCCCTGAGGGAGGGCTCCAGCCCTGGCCTGCTCTGAACAAGTGTGGAGTCATAAAAGCATCATCGTCAGAGTGCATTTTGAGGCCTTGACTGAGTTTGGGTACCCCCCCAAAGCAGGTCCCAGGAAGCATTATTGGTTTAGGGAAGTGAGACAGGGAAACAAAGAAGCAGATCCAGTGTGAGTTAAGGAGCAGGTCTCCTCTGTGGGCAAGTTGGGGTTCCATCCACAGGGGTCCTTGAGAGACTGCCCTGGGCGGGGGGAGGAAGATGGGATATTTATTCATAAACTCTTGTGTCTTGCTAGCAGGGAGGGGGTTGTTCCCTGGGTCATTTTTTAGTTTTGTGACACACTGTTCTGCTACATCTCCATTGGTTTTCAGGCTACTTTTTGGGTTCCTCCTCCAACTTCCATCATTAACTGTGTAGAAGTGCCTTAGGCTTGGTTTCCCCGTTTCCTTAGTTATCTACACCATCATCTGACACTATCTTATCTGCTCCCTTGGCTTTAGTTCTACCTGTACACTCATGACTGTAATTGCCGGCTTGGGGAGACTACTAGCTGCACCCCCGATCTGTTCTCCTTTCTTCCATATTAATTCAGTTGCAGCCAGACCCTGGGCTTCCTAGCTTGATGCAACATTCTCTGTCTTTCTTGTGGCTAGCTGTGGCCAGCTTTGAGGTTTGGCCAAGTTTGAGTCAATTGGTTGTGAGCCGAAGTGATGTGGGCAATTTTTGGTTAAGTCCAAGTCACTTGCCTTGGACCTCCCCTCTTCCCTCCTTCCCAGGGCCTGGGATACAGAAAGAGCAGTAACCTAGCTTTGTCAATCCCAGTGAGGACACACTCTGAGTATGGTGGAGGGAAGAGATGGAAGAGCCTGGGCGCCTGAATTACCTCGTGGAGCAGTCATACTACACTAAAATTTTATTTTTTTAAACATCTGTATTTGCAGCTTTGTTACATTATAGCAGGTTAGCCTGTTAATGAAGTAATAAACTAGACCAGACTCCTCTTCTGAGGTCCTGACCCATTTACCCAAATTCAACTCCACATTTCTACTTGGATGACCCTTGCTCCCTCAATTAAAACTGAACTCTTGGGGCGACTGTGTGGTGCAGTCAGTTAAGCATCCAACTCCTGGTTTTGGCTCGGGTCATGGTCTCAGGGGTGTGAGATCCAACCCTGCATCGGGCTCTGTGCTCAGCATGGAGTCTGCTCAAGTTTCTGCCCATTTCCCTTCCCGCTCATGCTCTCTCTCTCAAATAAAAAAATTAATTAATTAAAAAAACCCCGAACTCTTAGTTTTTACTCCTTTCCTCCTGTAATGTCCCTCTCCGATATTCTCTTTTTCTATCAGCATCATGTAGGCTGAATTTCTATATTACCAGGATGTTGGTGTTTATTTTTAATACTCCCTTTAAAAAAAATTTTTTTTATTATGTTATGTTAATCACCATACATTACATCATTAGTTTTTGATGTAGTGTTCCATGATTCATTGTTTGCATGTAACACCCAGTGCTCCATGCAATATGTGCCCTCTTTAATACCCATCACCAGGCTAACCCATCCTTTTTCTTAACTCCACTTCCGATCCATCACACAATTCTCATTGATTCTATTTTCAAGATATATCACACGTTCACTCATTTATCCCATATCCTTTCTCCCTATAGGCATTCTGATATGTTTGGTATGTATTTTGGAAAAATACATAGTATTTGTGTATGCAACTGTTTTGGTTTATAACAGAGATCTCATTCTTACTTTTGTAACCAACATTAAGCTTTCTAAGATTTATCTATGTTACTATGAACTTCTAGTCATTATGTCTATTGCTTCTGTGTGTTCCATAATGAGTTGGCACCATATTTTGCTTATCCATTCCCCTAATTATGTATGCCTCAGTTATCACAAAACCCCTGCTAGGAAAAAAAAAAAATTGTTACAAAAAAAAAAAATCCCCAGGCATATTCCTTCATGGACCTTCTTGGATGTGTACCTGAGTGGGATTGCTGGACCACAGGCTATAACCATACTTAAATAGTGCTAGATTGTTTTTCAGGATGGCTGTATCTGGTCTTCTTTCTTACCTTTAGTCAATAAATGTTCCTTCCCCCCAGATATTTGCCTATTTATGCTTAAAGATATTGGTACTGTCTGACTTTTTAATTTTGCCAATTTCATGGATATATAGTAAGTGGTATCTCATAATTATTTTAATTCAGTTAATTAGACTGTTAAACAGTTGAGTAAACTGAATCAATGATTCAGTTCATTGTGTCAGTGTGAGCATCAATTCTCATGCTTGTTGGCCATTCAACCTCCACCTCTTTGAATTGACTGTTCATATTTTTTGCACATTCTTTTCCTATTGAGTTTCCTGTCTTGTTCTTGTGGATTTGAAGGGAGGTGTTTCCTTTTGTCATGGGAACTATCCTAACCAAGTACTGTCCCTGTTTACATTCATGTTTATGAGCATGATGGTAAAGTTCAAACAAACCATAGGAATGAAGGACTTACAGTAGTTCCTATAGAGAAAGGAGGTGGGAGGAATGAGTTGTTTTCCCATCCAGGATAGTACAAGAGTGTACCACTCCCTGGAGCCTACGCTGTGGCATTAGAACCACACTCATGGCACAGGGCTGTGCCGCACAGCTACCTCTTTGTACAAACCAACCTTCAACAGTTCAATAACAATAAGGGTATTAGTAATTGTGCACTGAAGACGTTTTCATTAAATGGTGCTTTAAATTTTTCAGCACTCTATTTGGGAATGCACCATTAAATTGATTGGCCCATTAAAAATCAGTGGTTAAAAATGAGTTCATTGTTAAAACAGAAAAATAATGTTAATGATACTGACAGTGACTGAAACAATGGACCATCCTGCTCAAAATCAAAAGAATCAAGCCATTAACACGTGAAATGTAAGATGTGCAAATGAATTTTCCCACCGTTAGGTCCAATGTTGGTGATTTACTTTGAACAAAACAACATCATTAATCATGCTAAAGAAATGTGGTTAGTTTCCATTTCATTCGTTTTAGTTGGCTTGTGTTTAATTTGCAAATTGGTTTTTATAGCGTTTTTTTTTTTTTAGATTTTGTAACCATGAGAATTTTATAACTATTTTTATGTTTCTACATTTTAAATTACATTGTAATAAAAATAATTTTGACAAACATTGGGGGTCTGTAATAATTTTTCCATTAAAGTTTGAGAAATGCTGTGTACATTTAGTGTACTGAAAGATTATAGACTAACTGTTTGACAGAGTTGGGGGAATAGTGGTTACCAAAATGAATTAAAAAATATCAGGCACTG
>NW_028048547.1:0-417 GCF_054177405.1 Leptonychotes weddellii
AAACAGCATGAGTAGCTTGGCTCGCGCCACTCTGTGGTAGTAAGAATAATGCCCTCCCCCAAAGACGTCCACATCCTAATCCCTGAAGTCTACAAATATGCTATTTTTCATGGCAAAAGGGACTTTGCACATGCAGTTAAGGATCTTAAAAGGAAGTGATTACCCTGAATTATCTGAATTGGGTCCAATGTAATCACAAGGGTCTGTGAGAAGAGTCTGGGTCACAGAAGACGTGACCCAGAAGCAGAGGTTGGAGAGACGCAGGGCTATTCTCCAAAGAATACCAGCGGCGTCTACAAGTTGGACAAAGCAAGGAAACAAATTTCCCTCTAGAGCTTCTGGAAGGAATGCAGTGCTGCTGACCCATTTTAGACTGACCTCCAGAACTGTAAGATAGTAAGTTTATGTTGTTATAAA
>NW_028048548.1:0-417 GCF_054177405.1 Leptonychotes weddellii
TCCTTTGTGATTTTATTTACTTAGGTGCTTTCTCTTTTCTTTTTGATAAGTCTGGTAGGGGTTTATCAATTTTATTATTTTTATTCAAAGAACCAGCTCCTGATTTCATTGATCTATTCTACAGTGGAGTTTTCTTCTTTGTTTGCTTTGTTTGTTTCTATATCATTTATTTCTGCTCTGATCTTTATTATTTATCTTCCTCTGTTGTCCATAGGTGGTTTTTTTTTTTCCCTAGCTTAACCTTTAGGTATACAGTTAGTTTATTTATTTGTGATTTTTCTTGCTTTTTGAGGTAGGCCTGTATTGCTATATACTTCCCTCTAAAGACCACTTGCTGTATCCCAAAGGTTTTGGACCATAATATTTTCATTTTCATTTGTTTCCATGTATTTATTTCCTCTTTAATTTCCAACCAGG
>NW_028048549.1:0-417 GCF_054177405.1 Leptonychotes weddellii
ACTCCTCAACCGGGAGCAGGAATCTCTCCGGTTCGGGCCTCAGACATCATCTGCAGGCCGCCATGTGGGGAGGACGAGAGGGAGGGGGGACGAAAGCACTGAGTCACTTGGAAAGAGATGAACCCAGCCGTCCGGGTGGATTCATTTCGGCTCTACTCCCAACTCTAGTGCAATTCTCTACGGGGCGGACGTCTCCTGAGACTTTCCCTGCCCTTGGTGAGCCAGGCGGCAGCTGCTGGGGAACAGCTGCCTTCCAGAGCCCGGTGTGGAGGCAAGGTCTCCACTCCCCGGGGGCGAGGTGCCCGCGACCAGAGAGGGGGCAGTGCTGAGCTGCTACGTGCTGGGCAGAGCCGGGGGCAGGCTGGCTGGCACGCACAGCAGGACGGGGGCCCGGATTTCTCTACCGCAGGCAGGGCA
>NW_028048550.1:0-417 GCF_054177405.1 Leptonychotes weddellii
TTTAAAAAGACAGGTCCATAGAAATCTGCATTATCAGTTTTGTTTAAAGAATCACAGTTCAAATGTTTAAAAAAGAGATTCAGATTATTTAAAAAATGATGTTTTCTTTTAAAAAAAGATTTTATTTATTTATATGACACAGAGAGAGAAAGCACAAGTAGGCAGAGAAGCAGGCAGAGAGAGAGGGAGAAGCAGGCTCTCCACTGAGCAGGAAGCCAGACACGGGGCTCGATCCCAGGACCAAGGGATCATGACCTGAGCCAAAAGCAGCCGCCCAACCGACTGAGCCACCCAGGCGCCCGCTAAAAAAATGATGTTTTATTCCTTTAAAAGTATTTACTATGTTCTAGCATATGATAAAACAATTTTGATATATAACATATAATAGATTTTACATTTCTAATTTATAAAATTCAT
>NW_028048551.1:0-417 GCF_054177405.1 Leptonychotes weddellii
TTAGGGGCGCCTGGGTGGCTCAGTTGGTTAAGCGACTGCCTTCGGCTCAGGTCATGATCCTGGAGTCCCAGGATCGAGTCCCGCATCGGGCTCCCTGCTCGGCAGGGAGTCTGCTTCTCCCTCTGACTCTCCTCCCTCTCATGTTCTCTGTCTCGCATTCTCTCTCAAATAAATAAATAAAATCTTTAAAAAAAAAAAATAAAAAAATAAAAAAAAAAAAAAAAAAAAAAAAAATAAAAGGCCTTTAATTGTGTCCTGCTGCAGGTGTTCTGAGTATACCAAATAATGACTTAAAGATTAAAGTAGGCAATACTCATTAATAAATTAATATATGATTTATTTTTTAATTAGGTTCCACACCCAACATGGGGCTTGAACTCATGACCTTGAGATCAAGAGTGGCATGCTCTACTGACC
>NW_028048552.1:0-417 GCF_054177405.1 Leptonychotes weddellii
TGGGAAGATTGAGGGGGAAGGGGATGGAGGAAAGAGGGAAGGACGATGATCAATCCTTCCTTTAGCCTGATGACCTGCCCTTGCCTTGGCTGGATTCTGCTCCTTTCCCTTTATGTCCCGTAATGATGAAGTTTTAGAATATATATGAGGTTCGGCCATGTGAGGTCCGGAGCCGACGACCAAGAAAGAGTTCTTGAGATGTCTCTGGTGCAAAAAGATGGTTTTATTAAACCCCGGGGACAGGACCCATGGGCAGAAAGAGCTGCTCCGGTTTGTGAGGTGTGGTTGACTTTATACTTGGGAGCTGGGGAGGTGAGAGTCCAGAAGGACTGTTGTATGCTAAAGACTCTCGGGGTACTGGAGGCCTAGTTATCGTCAAGCCAAGGCTGTTTTCCCCTCTAATGAGGCACGAACAGG
>NW_028048553.1:0-417 GCF_054177405.1 Leptonychotes weddellii
GTGGCTGCTGCATAGCCTGCCCCAGAGTGCCTGCTTAGCCATTTCCCCTCTGATAGGGGCGTTTTGTAAGAATCTGCTGATAACTTGGAGTTCGGGGGACCTTGTTATCTGGGCCCCTGGGAAACACACGTTTTCTTGATTTCAAAAACCCAAAACACAAGCAACTTTACATTCTGGGGAATTAGCTGATGTGCCTCCCAGAGGCCTGAGGGAGGCGGTGGGGAATATGAGCGGTGCTGTCTCTTTAAAAGTGCCCTTTATATGATTCCCCCTCCTGGGGCCTCCTGCAGGGGCTGTAGGCTTGGGAGAGATTGCGTAGGTGACAGTGAATCAGAATGAAATGGTAGATTTTGTGTAGATGCATTTGTCTGCTGTAATTTTTATATATATATTAAACTTACTGTAACTGTACAGTTC
>NW_028048554.1:0-417 GCF_054177405.1 Leptonychotes weddellii
TGTTATGCACAAACAATGAATCATGGAACACTTCATCTAAAACTAATGATGTAATGTATGGGGATTAACATAAGAATAAAAAAATAAAAAAAATAAAAATAAATAAATAATTAATGTCCTAGAATGGAGGATAATTTAGAATGGAATGAAAAAGATAATAGACAAACTGTAATGTTCCAACATATTCCTCTCTTCTGAATTCATATCAGTGTGCTACTTATGCAAGTTATTACTTCAGTCATTCCATATATATACTTTGCATTTTTTTCATCTTGCTTTCACATCAGTTGTGTATTCACTCCCCGTTCCTAAACTCGTGAATGCTGCGGATAGTTGATGCATGCTGTAAAGATTTAATGACAATGAAGTGAGATAATTATTGTGTACATTGTTTACTTTATGGCATGTAAGAGTGAA
>NW_028048555.1:0-416 GCF_054177405.1 Leptonychotes weddellii
CGAGGCCCTGGGTGCCTCTGACACCCTCAAGGGCCTCAAAGATAGCTCTCTGTGGGCTTCAGTCCTGCCCGCAGGCTGGCCTGCCCACTGCTCCCGGGGTGGACGCCGCCCCAGACGGTCGGGGGTCTCCCCCGCCCGGGGTGGACACCGCCCCAGACGGTCGGGGGTCTCTCCCCCCGGGGTGGATGGGGCCACAGACGGTCGGGGGTCTCCCCCGCCCGGGGTGGACGCCGCCCCAGACGGTCGGGGGTCTCTCCCCCCGGGGTGGATGGGGCCACAGACGGTCGGGGGTCTCTCCCCCCGGGGTGGATGGGGCCACAGACGGTCGGGGGTCTTCCCCCCCGGGGTGGACGCCGCCCCAGACGGTCGGGGGTCTCCCCCGCCCAGGGTGGACGCCGCCCCAGACGGTCGGGGGT
>NW_028048556.1:0-416 GCF_054177405.1 Leptonychotes weddellii
AGACTCCCTGCTGAGCAGGGAGCCTGATGTGGGACTCAATCCCGGGACTCCAGGATCATGACCTGAGCCGAAGGCAGTTGCTTAACCAACTGAGCCACCCAGGCACCCCAACAAAAGTCAATTCTAAATGAATTAGAGTCTCAAATGTGAAAAACAAAAACTTGTAGAAGAATATATAAGATAACATATTTTATCTTGGTGTAGGAAAGTATTGAGACACAAAAAAGTATTAAACATAACATAAAACATTAATATATTTTAAGTTATTTCAGTTAATAACTTATGTTCACCAAAAACCACCACAAAACAGTGAAAAGAAAAGCCACAAACTGGGATATAATATTTGAAACACATATAAAAAATAAATAATTAGGGCGCCTGGGTGGCTCAGTTGGTTAAGCGACTGCCTTCGGCTC
>NW_028048557.1:0-9177 GCF_054177405.1 Leptonychotes weddellii
AGGGGGAGGAAAGGGACGTGGGGAGCGCCAGAGACTGAGGAAGGCGTGAAGAAACTGTGTGGCCAAAGACTGAGCGAAGGGAGGGCCCAGGGTGCTTCTCGGAGATGGTGCTTTTTCTTTCCCTCACCCCCCGGCACTTCAGACCCCCAACTGCTTTCACGCCCCCACGCACCCCCAAAGCCAAGGTCATCCATGGACCTGGCAGCCCGGGACACGACAGGCGCATGGCAACCACACAGATCACACCGGACCACGCCGTGTCCAGTACCACGGACACCAGGAATAAGAGAGTCAGGGCAGCCCATTGGGGTACGGGCACTGTCGGCTGGTTTCTTGCTGAGGCTGTGGGGGCCGCTGGCCCTCCCACCTCCAGGGAGAAGGCTCAGGGAAGGACTTGGGCCCTGCAGGAGATGTGGGCGCAGGGTCTCCTGAGCATCTGTGTTGGGTGCTGGAATTACCAACAGAGACAAGACTCGGCCCTGCTCAGGGTGCTCGCAGGCCTGAGTGGGGATGCAGGTGAGCAGCCAGCCGTGCTAAGGGTGGTCAGCTCAGTGAGCGAAGGACTTACACAGCTCTGAGGGAGGCCACCCCTTCTGGCACCTTGCCAACTTCTCCTTCTGGTCCTGAGATGGTCAGAGCTTCCAATGGTGACGCTTGGCTAGGCGGTCCTCTAACTAGGGCCAAGGTGCACATGCGCCCGTGAGGGGACGGAGCAGCTTGTCCCTGTCGCTGGTGTGCCCCCTGGGAGCCAGCTCACCCCCACCCCCCCAGGTGACATCCAGGCAAGCCCACAGGGGCCTTTGAAGACATATGTGTCTGCTCTGCTCAGCCTGTGGCTGTGATTCTAGTGGTTGAATTTCCTGCTAGAGGAGGGGAAAGGGGGTTGGTGAGTGTGACCCTACAAGCCACACCGTCCTGTCTGTGGCTCCCAGGATCTTCCTGTCTGTCTGTCTGCCTTCTGCTCCCCTGCTCCTCCCTGGGGGAGGACCAGCGCCTCCTTCCCCTGCCCCCTTCGCCCCTCCGAGGCCTGGAAGAGTGTCCACGTGCCTCGCTCTATTTCCCGTCCCTTTGTCTGTCTCTTGGGTGCAGGCCACCTTTCCCAGCCCCAGGCTGTCATTAGCCTGTCTCTGGCTGCCTCTTCTCTCCCCTGTGGGCTCAACACAGAGCTCCTACACCACCAGCAGGCAGGGTGGGGGGAGGGGGAGGGGGAGCTGCCGATGGAGAGCGGGTCCAGCTGCCAAGGCCTGGGGAACACACTCTGCCAACCCTCCCCCCACACCTTGACCTCAGAAGTCAGTTGCCTGCCCACCCACTCCTCATCACTCACCCCTTCTCATCACTTCCCAACAGGGGAGGGACGCAGGGCTCTCAGCCTCTTCCACCAGAAGGGCCTCCAGGATTTCGACACTCTGCTCTTGAGTGGTGACGGAGGCACTCTCTATGTGGGGGCTCGAGAGGCCATTCTGGCCTTGGATATCCAGAACCCGGGGATGCCAAAGCTGAAGAGCATGGTGAGGAGGCTGGGGACAAAGGGTGTGGGCTGGGGGTGAGGGGGGCTGACAGCTGCCCCGTGCCTGGACCGCCCATGCGTGACTCACTGCCCAAGTGCTGTCAGCCCCAACCTGCGGTAACCAGCAATTCCCACTACATATATCCGGTCTGGAGAACAGAGAAGAAACCCAGTAGTGGCCTCACTATTTGCTGCTATCATGCATCCTGGCTGAATAATATTAATTGCTAAAATGGCTGATATGGAAATCATTGACATATGACAGAAATACTGACTCAAATTATATCAATAATATGATATCCACCCACTGGTAGAAATCACCAAGACTTCTGTATTAAATTATAGTCACCCTACTAATGGGACAATGTGAGGAAGAAAGGGGGAAGGAAGGAAAGAAGAAGGGAGGGAGCGAGCAATTACTGAGCACCTTCCTTGTTGTGTCTCTCAGTGCATGGTCTGTGGGCCACCTGCGCATATGGGATGCTGGTTGAAAATGCAGATTCTCTGAGGTGTGAGCCAGGAACTGACATTTTGAACAATTTGCCCAGGAAATGTGTGGTTTGTCAACTGCTGCCCTGCACAGCACGCACTGCGTTAGGTATTTTACGTATGTTCCTGGTTGTGCCCTCCAGAAGCTTCTGAGGTTGACTAGGACCACTCAACCAGTAAGGGGCTGAGCCTGGATTCAAACTCAGGTCTGGTTCCACAGGATGTGTGCTCCCACAGAGCTGCGCCCTGAGGAACACCAGTATCGTCAGAATAGTAGCCATGGTCACGGACTGCAGTTATTAGAGCTCATGTCACTGACTGCCATGCCTGCTGGTGGCTTCCAACTAGACCCAAGGAGAGGACAGCAGGTCCAAGCTAGAGCGCAAGACCTCACATCCTCTCCCTCCCGACCCCCCGCTGCAGATACCCTGGCCAGCCAGTGACCGAAAAAAGAGTGAGTGCGCCTTTAAGAAGAAGAGCAATGAGGTAAGTGGAGGTGGGGGTTTAGGGGCGGAGAACCCCGGTCCCCAGACCATCACTGGAGGACGTCAGGTTGGGCAGGTAGCGGAGGAGGCTCCTTTCCATGGTGATCGTCTGCGCCACGTTCTGTGACGATGTCCAGGGACTGCCTCAGCAATCCCGGGCCCTCTCCCCGCTGGGAAGTGGGGGGCAGCCCGTGGGGCCCCGGTGTGTGGGGCAAGTGGCCAGACACCTGGATTCTCTGTCTCCCCAGACCCAGTGCTTCAACTTTATCCGTGTCCTGGTCTCTTTGAACGCCACCCACCTATATACCTGTGGCACCTTCGCCTTCAGCCCCGCTTGTACCTTCATTGTGAGTCACGGCACCCAGTGCTCAGACCCAAGCATCCCTTCTCACACCTAACCCCCCTCCTCTCGAGCTCTGGAAAACCCTGCTCTCCCGGATGTGGGACCCTCATGAGCTTCCTGGCCCCAATTCCCCTCCACGTCCCTCTCCCTCCCTCACGCCCCTCGTTTCCCAGACATGAGACTCTGGCGTTCTGGCCCCCAGCCTCTCCCCCCCTTTAGGAACTCCAAGATTCCTACCTGTTGCCCATCTCCGAGGACAAGGTTGTGGAGGGGAAAGGCCAAAGCCCCTTTGACCCTGCCCATAAGCACACGGCTGTCTTGGCAGGTGAGTATCGGGTTCCTGGCATCTGCTTTCCCGGGTCATTCTGTGAAATATGGAAGCTGACAGTTTCCTGAAAGGCAGGGGACAGAGGGAGGGGAAGCCAGGAGCCTCTGAACACCAGATCAGAGGGAGACTCAGCACCCCAACCCCCAGCTCCTGCTGATGCTGCCACAAAGGAGGTGGAGAGGGAGAGGTAGAGAGAGGTTCACATAGGTCTGGGAAGGGTCTTGGGCGGAGAAGAGGCCTGAGGTTCGGCCATTTGTTCCATAGAGCTTACAGAGAAATCACCATCTGTGTCCTCCCAGACAGACTCCCCACCTTGGCTTCCTGGACGAGGTGGCCCTTGGCTTTTGAGTGGGACCTCGAAAGATAGGTAGATGCGCAGGGAAGATGTTCCAGGAAGAGAAGGGTGGGACCAAGGTGTGGAAACAGAAAACACAGCCACCTCTGGAAGAAAGAGTGATTCTACTTGGCACGTGGTTCAGCTGGGTGTGTGAGGGGGCAGTGAGAGAAAGGTTGGACAAGGCCAGCACACAGAAGGACATGAGGGGTGGCTCCTCCCTGCGGCAGGGTTCCCTAACAACAGTGCTCAGTGGGGTCTGCCAGCTGGGCTATGGGCGCCACAGGAAGGTGGAGGGCACAGGAAGGGGGCCGGAGACCCATGTGGGTACTGGCCTGGGTCAGAGGCAGGTCTGAGGAGGGCAGAGGCCCCCTCCAACCGGGAAGCCTCCCGCCCTCTCCCCAGATGGGATGCTCTATTCTGGCACCATGAACAACTTCCTGGGCAGCGAGCCCATCCTGATCCGCACGCTGGGACCCCAGCCCGTCCTCAAGACCGACAATTTCCTCCGCTGGCTGCAGCGTAAGGACCCGAGCCCCCAGCACAGGTCTGGCCCTGCCCCGAGCGCGGGGACCCGGCCGGGCCGAGAGCCGCGTTCCTGCACTCCAACGTCCTCCGTGCAGAGGCCCCTCTGTGCCGGGCGGCCCTGTTCGGGGGGGTGCAGTTCCCGACCCCGTAAGGCGACGGGAGCAGGCGCCCCCAGGGCCACCCCTGGCCAGCCGCGGGGCATCCCGTCGGGCGGCCTGCCGCTGCAGAACCAGCCCTGGGGTGTCCCAACCTTAAGCCTATGTGCCCCGCCCCGCAGCGGACGCCTCCTTCGTGGCAGCCATCCCTTCGACCCATTTCGTCTACTTCTTCTTCGAGGAGACAGCCAGCGAGTTCGAGTTCTTCGAGAAGCTCCACACGTCCCGGGTGGCCAGAGTCTGCAAGGTCTGCGGCCGGGAGGGGGGCGGGGCTGGCCGTGGAGGGAGCCAATGGGGAGGTGGCAGAGGCGGGACCGAGCGCCCAGGGCCCAGTGGGGGCGGGGGCGGGGCGCGGTGGGCGGGGCGTTCCTGACTCCGCCCCCGCGGCCCTAGAACGACGTGGGCGGGGACAAGCTGCTGCAGAAGAAATGGACCACCTTCTTGAAGGCCCAGCTGCTATGCTCGCAGCCCGGGCAGCTGCCCTTCAACGTCATCCGCCACGCCGTCCTGCTGCCCGCCGCTGCCTCCGCCGAGCCCCGCGTCTATGCGGCCTTCAGCTCTCAGTGGTGAGCAGCGCGGCGGGGACGCGGGGCCTGCACGCGGGTTGTGGGGTCCAGAGCGCTCACTCCACGCACTTCACCTAGGAAGGCATGTGCCCGTCACCACGTCCCAGGAATCTGACTCATGCCCTTCGTGTAGATGGGAAAGATAAAGCTCAAAGAGGTTCTTACTCCTTTATATCCTGCCGGGTTCCAAAAAGGATAGGAGGCAGCTCACGGAAGGCAAACATTGAGACCAGATAAGATCAAACCGATGAGGAAATGGGAGTAAAAGGAGAGTAAGAAGGCGGGGATAGGGTCAGCACATCACAAATGTTTGTCATTTATGCAGTGTTGGGATGCTGGTTACAAACTTAGCTCTGAGCTTCCTAATGGCCAGAGCAAAGAGGGAAACACCATCAGTGTCACTAAGATAAAAAGTCATTGCTTGGAGGCTGAGAAAAGTTCATTGCATCAGTGTTTAGGTGTCTGCTGTCCGTGGGTCAGATACCAAAGATATCTGCTGTAAGCAGGGGCTGGTATCAGTGGCATCCAGAACTGAGAACATGGTGTGTGCCACAATCAGGTTAAAGAGAACAAGAGAAACCTGTCTCCACAGACCAGGGCTAAAGGAATAGAAGTAGCCTCATAGTCGGGCTCTGGTTGGTTGTCTGAGGATCAAGAATCCAGGGGACCCAAAGGAGTAGAGCTTCATCTGGAGCCTGTCAGGATCTAGTTACATTGCCCCTCCCATGGGTACAGCTCAGCCTGGGCAAGACAGGCAGGAGCCACCCCAAGACCTGAAACCCAATTAATTGTCCTTAAGGATAATCCTAAGATGGGCCAGAGTCAGGGGCTCTCCTAGCCCTTATCACCACGGCTGGGGGGAAAGTAGGCAGCAGTAGGCCAATCCGGCCCTCCACACTCCTGCCCTCCAGGGCTTTCTCAAGGGTGGGTGAGGGCTGGAGGGGGAGCTTCATGGTAGAGCAGAGATGACCATGTCCCCTTGGGCTATCCCCAGGCAGATCGGCGGGACCAGGAGCTCTGCTGTCTGTGCCTTCTCTCTCAAGGACATCAAGCGTGTCTTTGAGGGCAAGTACAAGGAGTTGAACAAAGAGACTTCACGCTGGACTACTTATGGGGTCCCCGAGATCAGTCCCCGACCAGGCAGCGTGAGTACCACCCCCGGCACTGAGCAACCCTCCGCCCCCACTGATACACACATATCGCACATATCAAAGTATCTGTCATGGCACAATAAATGTCCAATAAATGTTAGTGCTCCCTGCCCTAACCAGTCCTGTCTGCTCAGATACACACCTGCTTCAGTGGCCCACATCCCATAGGTGTCCAGCCCATCCTACACACAGAGTCCCCCCCTCTGCTAAGTGCACCCCAAATACCTGGGTGTATCCCTGGGGAAACAAGGGAGCATGGGCTGTGCCAAGGACTGCCTACGCTTCATCTGCATTTCTTATTTAACTTTTGTGTTTTGATCAGAGTTGTATATGACCACCATTAACAGAACCCTGTAGATCTACACCGTCAGTTACCAAAAACAGCCCTATGCCCTGTCTTCCACTTTTCCCTCTCTAGGGAGACAACCACCTTCAACTCTCTTAGCTGATACTTTTGGTATTTATCTCCAAATCTCTAACATACTTTTATTACTACTTCTTGATGTTTCAGTTTCAGGCAGGATCTATTGAATTCCCATTCTGGATGGTGAGGATTTACCTGTGCCCCCCCCCCCCACCCAGTTATGTATGTGCCTGTAGCAACCAGCAAGAACTGTTTCGGGGCATCTCTTTCCAAATTCATGTGCACTGACATGACGCTGGTGGCCCGAGACCAGCCATGGTGGGAGTATGAGCCACGGCAGTGAACAAACAACGAGTCAGGGTTCCCTGACCCCCACTGCAACTGCTTTACCAGCACACCACTGCACCCACCCCTCATCTCCCAACATAGTTTTATAATAATTTTGGTTAGATCAGTATTTAGATTAGGACTCATGCACAGCTGAGCCAAGGAGCAGGCCCTGATTACTTTTCCTTTTTGCATAATTTAAGAATTTCCCTGGGGTTAGTAATTATCTCTCTTCTTTTTCTTTCTTTCTTTTTTCTTCTTTTACTTTCTTAATTTTCTTTTCTTTTCTTTTCTTTTTTGGCTTGCTTTGTTTTCTAAGCTCTAAACATTAATTCAACCCCAAACTCTTCCTCAATGATCTGCATCTCTCTGAAGACAGATCCGTTAGGCATTCTAACAGTTTCGTCTTCCTGGAGATTGTTCCTGTCTGCTGCAGTCTGGACCTCCATCCCGGGCACCGCCACCATCCTGGTATTTCCCTTCTCGTCATTCTGGGCATTTCCTTTGTATCTCTCTGTGACATCCTCATGTTTCTTACATCCCATGGCTTCTTTTTTCTTTTTTTTTTTTCACTATCTTTATTTTTTTAAGATTTTTATTTTTAAGTAATCTCTACCCCCATCGTGGCTCAAACTCACAACCCTGAGATCAAGACTCACATGCTCTTGCGACTGAGCTGGCCGGGCCCCCCTTTTTCTTACTTTCTTATTTTAGTGGAGCAGAGCCTCCATAGATTCCTGAAAGAGATACATGGCAGGTACATTTTTTGAGACTGAATGTCTGAAAATGTCTTTATTCTACTTTTGCATTTGATAGTTTGATATGTGCATGTAATTCTAGACTAGAAATAATCTTCCTGCAAAACTTTGAAGGCTTGCCTTGTTATCTTCAAGGGGATGGACGTCCAGAGTTCTTCCGATTCTTAAGTCTCTGAAAGTCCCCGTTCTCACTGGAATCTAGTAGTGCCTTTTCTTTGTCCTTAGCTGTTCTGAAATTTCACGGTATTGCACTTTGATGGGACTCTGTTCCTTTATTTTGCTGGATGTTCAACCTACCCCTTCAGCCTGGAAGTTTAGTTCCTTCAGTTTGAAGTTTTCTTGAACAATTTCCTCCTA
Source organism: Leptonychotes weddellii (assembly GCF_054177405.1). NCBI lineage: Eukaryota > Metazoa > Chordata > Mammalia > Carnivora > Phocidae > Leptonychotes > Leptonychotes weddellii. Next base: position 7,696 of record NW_028048557.1, read on the forward strand.
TTATGTTTTCATTTAACAAATATTTTTCAAGGCTGCCTGCCACTGTTCCAAGCTCTGGGGGACACAGCAGTGAACGAAGTGGACAGAAGTCCCTTCCCTCATGGAGCAGACTCTCATGTTAGGATGTTTTCTCACTTCTTACTGGGCCTCCTGGACCGGTCCGCTCTGTCTTTAAATCCCAACCAGTTTCCCAAGCCTTTGGTTTTGCCCTACTTTCTGGGAGAGTGTCTCAATTTTATCTTCAAATCCTTCTATCGGATTTTTAATTCCTGCTAAAATATTTAATTTCCTAGATTTTTTTGAGCTTTTTTTAGCCTTTTTAAAAAAATATTTTATTTATTTATTTGACAGAGAGAGAGAGAGAGAGAGACAGAGAGCGCGCACAAGCAGGGGGAGCAGCAGAGGGAGGAGGAAAAGCAGGCTCTCTGTTGGGCAGGGAGCCCGACGCAGGGCTCGATCCCAGGACCCCAACTGGGATCATGACCTGAGCTGAAGGCAGATGTTTAACTGCCTGAACCACCCAGGCGCCCCTTTTTGAGCTTTGAATATCTCTCTCTCTCTTTTTTTTTTAAGATTTTATTTATTTATTTGACAGAGAGAGACACAGTGAGAGAGGGAACACAAGCAGGGGCAGTGGGAGTGGGAGACAGAGAAGCAGGCTCCCCGCTGAGCAGGGAGCCCAATGCGGGGCTCGATCCCAGGACCCTGGGACCATGACCTGAGCCGGAGGCAGACGCTTAACGACTGAGCCACCCAGGCGCCCCTGAATATCTCTTTTATAAAAATGTTCTACTCTAGTTTGTTGTTATTTAAACAGGTGAAATTTTCCGACCTGGCTCATGCCATTCAATTTCCATTTCTGTCGATCACACAGTGGTATAAAGCAGCAAAACTGGGGGCACCGGGTGGCACAGTAGGGCGGCACTTGGTTTCGGCTCAGGTCATGATCTCAGGGTCTTGAGATCAAGCCCCACGTTGGGCTCCATGCTCAGTGGGGAGTTTGCTTGAGATTCTCTCTCTCCCTCTCCCTTTGCCCCTCCCCCTGCTGTCTCTCTCTCTCTCTAAAATAAAGAAATCTTTTTTTTAAAAAAACAGCAAAACTGAAGGGGGGATGATTGCTGTGTATGTTCTAAATTGCTTTGAAGGGTCTCATTTGAGATAATTTGCCTAAGAATCTTGATCTTTTTTATTTTATTTATTTATTTATTTATTTTAAGATTTTATTTATTTGAGAGAGAGAGAGAGAGCACATGAGAGGGGGGAGGGTCAGAGGGAGAAGCAGACTCCCTGCTGAGCAGGGAGCCCAATGTGGGACTCGATCCCGGGACTCCAGGATCATGACCTGAGCTGAAGGCAGTCGCTCAACCAACTGAGCCACCCAGGCGCCCAAGAATCTTGATCTTTTTTAAATATTTGGAAGCATCCAATAAAAATGGAAAGAAAGGGGCGCCTGGGTGGCTCAGTCATTAAGCATCTGCCTTC
>NW_028048558.1:0-416 GCF_054177405.1 Leptonychotes weddellii
GGTTTTCAGGGTAATTAATGGTTAAAGAAAAGAAGGCAAGGAAGTAAAAGTTTGGGCAAAACATGAAATGATCTACAGTGGAGTTATGGCTGCACAGGAAGAGAAGTGAGTCCAAGAGGATGCTCTTGGGTTTAGACAACAGGAAAGAGTCTAAAGGCTAGATCACAATAAAGTTGGCTAGTAAGTGGACAGAGAAAACTGTAAGGATAAGGGAATCAACAAGCTGTGGTAAAAGAATGCAGAAGTGAGTAGAGTCAGCCCTCATTTTCCAGGCTAGGAGACTAAGGCGCAGTGACCTGGCTGACTTGCCCGAGAGGTAGGACTAATGTTTGAGTTCAAGTCTTAAAATGTGGAGTTAGCCCTCTTTACACTGTATATAGTGCAATTGGCCGACTTTGTTTTATGAATATGAAGTA
>NW_028048559.1:0-416 GCF_054177405.1 Leptonychotes weddellii
GACAGAGAGAGAGACACAGCGAGAGAGGGAACACAAGCAGGGGGAGTGGGAGAGGGAGAAGCAGGCTTTGCCAAGCAGGGAGCCCAATGTGGGGCTCGATCCCAGGACCCTGGGATCATGACCTGAGCCGAAGGCAGACGCTTAACGACCCAGGCGCCCCTGTCAACTGTTTTGATCATGTTTGTTTTTATTTTTATTTTTATTTTTTTTTTATTTATTTTTTTTTTTTAAAGATTTTATTTATTTATTTGACAGAGAGAGACACAGCGAGAGAGGGAACACAAGCAGGGGGAGAGGGAGAGGGAGAAGCAGGCTTCCCGCTGAGCAGGGAGCCCGATGCGGGGCTCGATCCCAGGACCCTGGGATCATGACCTGGGCCGAAGGCAGACGCTTAACGACTGAGCCACCCAGGCGCC
>NW_028048560.1:0-416 GCF_054177405.1 Leptonychotes weddellii
CATTCAAGTTGCAGGCATCCACGATGAGAGGCCTCACTTCTCCCCAAACAGCCAACCTGAGTCTGACCTGGAGCAACGAAGTGTTCAGGTAGGTATTTCACTGAAACATATTGGGGTCTCACAAAAAAATAAACATTTAAAAAATTTAAAATTCACCAATCAACCTTGTGAGAAATAAAGTTCTAATGATCTGCCCAAGTTTAAGGCGGATGCTAAAACTCAAACTCTTGACTGACCCCCAAGCTGTGTAAATACGCTTCATTTGATCTACGTTGTCTTCTGGAGCCTGGGAATCCAAACGTTAGGAAAATCACCCACTAGGTGGCGCCGTCGTTCCTCCCCAAGAACCCACACCCCGCGGGGCTCTGACCGCAGCGGCCTCGACCCCTGACGGACCTACTCTCCCTTCGCTGGTA
>NW_028048561.1:0-416 GCF_054177405.1 Leptonychotes weddellii
CAATGAAAATGAAATACTTCAGTATAAACTTATCAAAATATACTCACCATTAGGATGCCAAATATTACAAAATACTGATGAAGGAAATTATAGACAAATAAATGCTCCTGGATTAGAATACTCAAAATAGTAAAGATTCTCCCCAAATTGACCTATAGGTTTAATGCAACTCCCATCAAAATCCCAGCAGTTTTTTTATTTTATTTTATTTTATTTATTTTTTTTTTTTTAAAGATTTTATTTATTTATTTGAGACAGAGAGAATGAGATACAGAGAGCATGAGAGGGAGGAGGGTCAGAGGGAGAAGCAGACTCCCTGCCGAGCAGGGAGCCTGATGCGGGACTCGATCCCGGGACTCCAGGATCATGACCTGAGCCGAAGGCAGTCGCCCAACCAACTGAGCCACCCAGGCGCC
>NW_028048562.1:0-416 GCF_054177405.1 Leptonychotes weddellii
AAACAAAAACAAAACTAGAACTACAATACTAAAGTAAACTAACAAAGTTTTAATAGTAAGTCATTCATTACCAATAATTACTTTAAATGTAAATGGATTAAAGTCCCCGATCAGGACCTAAGGTGGCTGAATGGATAAACAAACAAGAACCAACTATATGCTGTCAATAAGAAACTCAATTTAGATTTAAGGACACATACAGGCTGAGAGTGAAGGGATGGAAAAAGATATCCACACAAATAGTAACCAAAAGAGAGCAGGAATGACTGCACTCATGTTTAAAAAAAAATAGATTTTAAATCAAAAACTCCCACAAAAGACAAAAAAGGATATTATATAATGACAAAAGGATCAATCCACCAGTAATATGTAACAATTATAAATATATATGTACGCACCATCAGAGCACTGAAATA
>NW_028048563.1:0-416 GCF_054177405.1 Leptonychotes weddellii
GCTGCTGGTGCCAGACACGCCCCGGTGCTTCCCGCCCGCCCCCCGCCCCCCCGCCGCCCTGGAGCACGAGCGCGCGGGAGTGGAGCCCTCTGAAGGGATCACCGTTCCTGGAAGACACGAACACAGTCCCGTCCTCTCCGGTACTCCCTGCAGCACGCAGCTCCGCGGAATCGCACAGTAAGTGTCTCCTCTGCACCTGGCCCTGCACCAGGCGCTGGGGACGCGGGGAGGCCAGGAGCCCGTGGGGCAGACAGCACGGGGCACGGCACTGGACCACGAGAGCGGGGACACGCCAGGGAACGGATGGCAGCCACGCGGGCAGCTCTAAGTGCTGAGGACCCAGAGGGCCCGAGCCAGCGCCCCCTGCTGCGCTCCCTGCCACTCACCCGGACAGATGTCTGCAGCTGGGTGACGAA
>NW_028048564.1:0-416 GCF_054177405.1 Leptonychotes weddellii
AGATTTCTTATTGTATACTCATGTGGTAGAAGAAATAATAAAACTCTTGGGGGCACCTGGGTGGCTCAGTTGGTTAAGCATCTGGCTCTTGATTTCAGCTCAGGTCATGATCTCAGGGTTGTGAGATCAAGCCTTATGTAGGGTTCCGCACTGGGCAGGGAGCCTGCTTAGGATTTTCTCTCTCCCTCTGCCCCTCCCTGACTGCACACACGCTCTTGCTCTCTCTAGAAAATAAATAAATAATAATAAAATTCTTGAAAATCCATTATCCAGAGGCAATCACTATTAGTGCTTTGGCATAATGCATTTCTAGACTTACTTCTCTTTATTTATTTATTTATTTATTTATTTTTTTAAATTTTTTTATTTTTTTATTCTTATGTTAATCCCCATACATTACATCATTAGTTCCAGAT
>NW_028048565.1:0-416 GCF_054177405.1 Leptonychotes weddellii
CCTATACTCTGAAGAGTTTTGATCAAGAAAGGATGCTGTACTTTGTCAAAAGCTTTTTCTGCATCTATTGAGAGGATCATATGATTCTTGTTCTTTCTTTTGTTAATGGATTGTATCACATTGATTGATTTGCGGATGTTGAACCAACCTTGCAGTCCCTGCTTTCGGCTGCTTTTAAGATTTCCTCTTTCTAATTGGTTCTGAGAAGTTTTATTACTATGTGCTTTACTGTAGTTTTCTTCATGGTCTTGTACTTAGAATTTGTTGAGCTTCTTTGGTCTGTAGATATGAATGTTTCATAAAATTTCAAAAGTTTTGGCCACTATTTCTTCAAATATTTCTTCTTTCCCTCTCTTTTCTACATTGCGGACTCCACTTAATTGCATTTCCGGTTATTTGAAGTTGTCTCACAACTA
>NW_028048566.1:0-416 GCF_054177405.1 Leptonychotes weddellii
GAGTGCCTGGGTGGCTCAGTCGTTAAGCGTCTGCCTTCGGCTCAGGTCATGATCCCAGGGTCCCGGGATCGAGCCCCGCATCGGGCTCCCTGCTCGGCGGGAAGCCTGCTTCTCCCTCTCCTGCTCCCCCTGCTTGTGTTCTCTCTCTCTCGCTGTGTCTCTCTCTGTCAAATAAACAAACAAAATCTTAAAAAAAAAAGAAAGAAAGAAAGAAAGAAAGAAAATCAAGGGTCTGGGCCCTGGGAGCCGAGGTGAGTGCAGTTCATGTCACGGACTGCCCAGACGGACAGTGAAAACTTTGACCTGTGTCTTGACCATGGAGGGTGGGGAGAGAGGAGGCCTTGGGCCAGAGGCAGGAGAGAAGGTGGGTCTTTCTGAGACCTCCCTCCTAACTGTGTTAATCCTGGGCCAGCTAC
>NW_028048567.1:0-416 GCF_054177405.1 Leptonychotes weddellii
CCCAGGCGCCCCAAACTGGAATTCTGAAGGGGCAGTGCAAGTGGAGGTGCATGCCTTGCAGGTGATAGAGTCAGAATTCCCAGTGTTCAAGCTGGGCTGCTCCTGTATCTCCCCTGTAAATAAGCATGATTGTTTTAATTACAGTTCTGTAGCTGCTATTTTTGTCTGTTCTGGAATATTGGGCTGCAAGGCTGGAAAGCATATTATTAAATTGCTCTTAATGCCTTGATACTTGGTTACATAACACTAGGCTTCCTGCCGCACAGAAGGGAATGTTTACTCAGTTCATCTTAGATGAGCCAACGGGGTTAGTTAGGGTTTCAGTTGGGCGCTTTGGGTTGCAGGAACTCAGGCCTCTAGTACCTGGTGCTTGTAGCCGGGATGCACAGGGACTGGAACCAGGCTTGGAAAGCTGA
>NW_028048568.1:0-9176 GCF_054177405.1 Leptonychotes weddellii
AAAGGAGAACATCTGTGACATCCCAAGTCAATATCATTTCTTTCCTTACCACTTTGGTTTCCTATTTACTGTGGGTCTGTGTTTCTGGAGGTAGGGTGGGCTGGTTGGGGTGTGTCATACTTTCACACTCCTTGTATTCTTGGGACCTTTGAGGGCTCTTGGTGTTCTTCCTCTTTTGAGCAAGGCAGTTGCCTTTTCCTTTTTTCCTCCCTCTTTCGGGCTGTTTGTGCAATTCTGTCTGCCAGAGCCTGCTGGTGGGGCCTTCCTAGACATGTACATTAAGATGCAGCATAATCCAGTGGTGAAGTGCATGAGTTTTGGAGACAGTTGAAAGTAACTCACTAATATCTAGCTGGGTGCACATTAACAAAGTTGCTTAACTATTTAGAGTCTCTATTTCTTCATCTCTAAACTAATACCTATCTCCAATGAGACCTTGTCAAAACTGAAACAGGTAACACATAGAAAGCTTTCATCACATTCATTGCTATTATTATTATCATCATCATCATCACTGTCATCATTTCTATTTTTATCATTTCTGGCCCAGGACAGTCTGGAGCATGCCACCCTAGGGTTTTTATGCCAGGTATCAGGAGAAAGAAAGAGTGCCTGAGAAGCATACTGTATTCATGATCCATAATAAACTTTGTACTTTCTATATGAGGAGAAAGTCACAGGGCTAGTTTGAGTCTGATGGGGTAGTTCAGGGTGTTGAATCCCATAGCCCAAGGTAAGGGTTCTCTTTCCCAAGGTGTCATTAATCTAATGCAATATCTCACATGGAAAGTTCTCACATTCTAACAGATAGGTTTGGAGTCTCAGAATCCTTATTGATGAGATTTTGATTGCATGCTCAATCAGTAAACCAGTTCTATAGTCACCCTTCAAAATAAAACTAAAATAGGTAAAACACATTTCTATGGATTTCAGATCTCTGAGGGCCCTGAGATCCGGATAACAGAAAAGCGCTTCTCCACTTAGTAGTCAAGATTGTCATGGTTACCTAATGGTTCACTGAAATTCACAAGTACATTCTCTCTCCTATAAAGCGGTATTTGCATTTCAAAGAAATCTACATTTTTCAAAATTCTCTTCTAAAAATATTTGCTTCAATGGGGCAAATAGAATTAAGGTCTAGAAAAATTGAGACTTGCAATTGTTATTTGTTGCAAGGATTTTAATAATAAAGGTTTTATTAGAGCTATAAGTATGTAGCTATAAAACATAAACTTCAGTGAACAAATTGAGGGTTTGACTACATGAAGCATTTGCTCAGGAGTAATGGCTTTTCTTTTCCTTATCCACCAGAGGTTCCATCATTAGTACAAAGTTTCTTACACATTCTTATCAATTTTTATCACTTTTATCACCCACTGTTTTTTTGGATTAAAAAAACAGCTTAAAGGCATCCCAACCCAGTTGGTGTGTTCTTAAGCTTAAAAGAAAAATACAGGTGATAATGGCTCCTGATTTTGATGACATTAACACCAACCACTCTTTACATAATGCAAAATAGGTTTCCTAATTGATCAATCACCTTATATCCAACCTGAATTATGAAAATATGGTTTTGAGAGAAATGCACTACATAAAGATAGGCCATTAGCTGGTACTTGGGAATCCTTGTTATATACATTTTTATATACTCTCACATAATATCCTATAACGTGCTGCAATACTTATTATCTCACAACATTAAAAGGTGTAAATCTTAATTATAAATGAAACTGGTTGAGGAAAAAAGAAGGGAGTAAATTAAATTATAGCACAATTTTTCAAAGTTTAATTTATATTATTCTATTATTTAATTTAACTTGATATATTTTTTATTTTTTTTAAAGATTTTATTTATTTATTTGACAGAGACACAACGAGAGAGGGAACACAAGCAGGGGGAGTGGGAGAGGGAGAAGCAGGCTTCCCGCGGAGCAGGGAGCCCGATGTGGGTGGGGCTCCATCCCAGGACCCCGGGATCATGACCTGAGCCAAAAGCAGACGCTTAACGACTGAGCCACCCAGGCGCCCCTAACTTGATATATTTTTTAATGAGAAAGGATTTATCTAATGACCTATTACTATCTATAGGGTCTTGGTTAATTTTCTTACCCTCTCTGGCATCTGTTAAGTTGAGCAAGGTAAGTTGCCGTTTAAAGACACAAGAATTCCTCCCCAGGCAAAAAAAAAAACAAACAAATTCCTCTGTTCTGGGAAAGTGTTAGTGAAGATGAAGTAATTAGAGCTTCCTGAACAAGGAGATACCAGTGCCTCCCTCTAACAGTATCTCAAAGATGCGGCAAGCCTCAGAAGAGCCATTGTCAATGCAGCTCCGGTTTTGACAAAGATTTCTGTTCCTTTAGCATAGAGCAGAAGCACCAGAGCCATGAAGCCTGAAATGAATCTGCAATCTGGAACAATGTGTGTCTCAGCAGACTATGCGACTGGGCCTGCCTTTCTGACACTGTGGCTCCCAAATTTTGATAACACTCAAGGAGTAAAGGAACCATGAGGGCGCCTGGGTGGCTCAGTTGGTTAAGCGATTGCCTTCGGCTCAGGTCATGATCCTGGAGTCCCGGGATCGAGTCCCGCATCGGGCTCCCTGCTCAGCAGGGAGTCTGCTTCTCCCTCTCCCGCTCCCCCTTCTTGTGCTCTTTCTCTCTCTCACTCTCTCTCTCAAATAAATAAATAAAATCTTAAAAAAAAAGGAGTAAAGGAATCATGAAAATAAATGAGGCTGATTTTTCTTCCATTTTAGCAACAGGAGGACCCAAAGCTTAAATTCCTCCAAGGTATGTTCTATCCCCAAGAACTTTGGCCCACATGGATATGAGATTAATGAGAAGCCCATTTGTCAGAATAGCAAGGTTCCCTTGCCTTAACAACTTCCCATCTCTGCTTGGGTCACCTTTGATTGTCTAGGTGACCAACACCTGACCTTTGCTTAGCAACTTCTTCACTACTTTCAAGGAATTTGGAAGTGAGTTGTAAGGCAGTCAATTTAACACCTGCCAAAACCTGTTTTAAATGGGACAGACCTGCACATCCTATGTCTAAACATCCCTCACACTTTGTATTAGCCTCTAGCCTCATTACAGGCAGAATACATTTTTATAAGGTGCTAAACTGTGTGCCATACAGCCCTCCTCCAAAATATGTACACTGAAGGACGAGATTTGATTCTTAGGTTAGAGAGAGAAAACTAGCCTCTGAGGGAAGGGGAGAGCCTCTAAGACAACCACTAGGTGATTAGAGAAGAACAAGCACTCTCCTCTTTTTGTTCCATTTATGGAAAAGCTGGGCATTTTCTGATAAAGTGCAACACAGCTAGTAACGCTGAAGTGAAAGCCTTCTGGTGGGTGGAGCACACAGATAGGAAGCACATTCGCATTGCAAGAATGCTGATTGGCTAATTATAGTAGAGGTAGTAAACGCTATTGATAATCTATCTAGATTCCATTTACTGGGCTAGTACATCCTTCCCCTAGCTCTTCTGAAGGTTGGTTGCTAAGGATTTATGGTTGTACCCTTGTCAGAGGATACCCAGGAGCTAAAACCCCTCTCCCCTCATGCCACCTCACCCATACACCCTGGCTTGCAGTCAGTGGGTATAAAAGCCTGGCTCCTTTGTCCCAAGGTGGATCAACTCCGAGGGGCCCTTCATGTCCCAGAGCCACCCGGGGCTCAGGCTGAGGCTACACTTCAGCTGAACTACATCTATGCCTAGTTTCTTCCCCTGTCCTATGCTGCTCTCCTCACCTCCATACAAATTTCATCTGAGAACACTCCCTCAGTAAACTACTTTCACAAGAATCCCCATCTCAGGCTCTGCTTCTAGGGAACCCCGCTTAAAACACAGGGTATTAATATGTTTCATCTCTATGTCTGTCTTTGTTCTCCGCTTTCCCTTTCTCAGTCAAGTCCACTCTACTTCCTTGCCTCAGAATAACTGTGTGGCAGGACTTTCCAGATTTTGTTTCCCTTGCCAAATCGCAAGTCCACTGTAACAGAGTTTGGGGAGTGAGGGATTTCCCTCACACTAAAGAGAAATCCCCACTCCCACTGGAGGGGGAAAGAGAGAGGTCTTTCAGTCCCTTGAAGAAATGGGACCTCTAGCCTGTTCCCTGGCAGCCCAGAGAAAGGAGTAGAAACTCCAGGTTGATGACCTGGATCCTACCCAGGGCTCCCAGCCTCACCAAATTCCTGTGTCCTCTATGCCAAGCATGGCACAGAAGCTGCCTAACTGGCCCACCTGGAAACTTGGATAATAGTTCTATAACTAATGTGGAAAGATATCCCCTTGTAGATAGAGTTTAGTTTAGTCTACATGTTTTTTTAGAAAATGAAAACCTCTAGTATTTTTTTTACACCTGAGTCTAAGTTTCATACCTGCTACATAAAAGGTCAGCAAAAGGGGAAGAGTATGATTATTATATCTTGTTATTATGAAAAAAATCTATTGCCAGAATGTTTGTGAGGCATTTTCATTAACTAATAAAAGGCATCCCCTGCAATGTGACCTGAAAAAAATAATTCCAGGATAACATATACAGTATGATGCAATATTAAACACACACATCTGCACTTTTACACAGAGAGACAAGGAATGGTAATTATTGATGGCTTATTTTTATTTCCTTCCTTACAGTTTTCTGTACTTTCTAAACTTTTTGTAGGCAGGATTAATGTCTTTTGAATCAGCTGGTTTCTTGTTCTGCTCTCCACCACAGGTCAGTTGGTATATGTAGTACCAGGTGCCAGCCCCGATCACCAGGCCAGCTGCTATCAAGCCCAAATTCTGGGCACGGCCCATGCTGCAGCTGCTGCGATTATCTCAGGGGTCTCCCCCAGACTAGTGAGAACGCGTTGGAGGCGGGAGACTGGAACAGCAGTCAAGTGGAATCTAAGGGGCCTGGGTGTTTGGGGAGGAGGGAAAAAGGAAGTGAGGCGTTGGGCTTCTTCTTTTGCATCCCCACCCCACCACTAATGGATGGACCAGCAGACATAGACAGACCAAAGTCACAAGCAGACAGGAGCAGGAGATGTGGGGACTCAATGCTCCGGTGGGTGCACCAACACCGGAATGTGGGTCCAAGCCCCGACCTTCCCTAGTCCAGATCCAGCGTGTCAGACCTGTCTGCCACCTCACAGTTCCCCCATCTCTCTGCTCCCTGATAACGGCTTCTTCCCCTCTGCCTCTCCAGTCACCTAGGCCAACCATTTCGGCTGCTGTTACGGCCCTGCCTTTTACAAGGCACGCAAAAGGGGCTGGGTTCTGGTGTCCCCGTGGGGAAACACAGGAGCGCTTCCAAAGTCAGCAGTTGTGCTGCTACCCTCCACCCTCACTCCGGGAGTCTTCAATCAACACCCACCCTCACACCGACATACAGGAATCAGGAACGGTTTCCTCCTCGTCCTCCTCCTCCGTCCGTGCCCACAATCACGCCACCTCCAAGGAAATAGGGAGCTGGTTACCTGAGCGGAACTGCTGTCTGGACCAAGACTTCAGTACGTAGGCTTCTGGTCACGTGAGGCTACGTCACTGGTGAGTTCGGGTCCCAAATTTCCCCTCCTATTATTAGCAAAGCGGAGGGCGACCCGCCCCTTCCCCACCACCACCGCCGCGCGCCCGGCCACTGTCGCTTTTTTTAGTCTTTGCACAGCCAACAAATGTGTTGCCTTTCTGATTACTGGAAGGGCAGCATCTTCTCCTGGGCTACTGGCCAATTCTACTGCTTCTCTGGGAGAATGGTCCCATCATTTTCTCTGCTCCCTCCACCTTGTTTCTTTTGGAATCCCTAAGGTTCTTGTCTGTAGTCCTGAAAATACCTGGAAATGGGGATGGGGGAAGGGGTGTCAGGAAAGGGAGCAGAAAGAAAAAATGAATTTTGTTATTTTCTTGTTAGCACTCTTCTGTTCCTTTTTTAAAACACTAAGTATGCATCCTTTTTATTATCAGAAAATATGATAGAACTATATTCATTTAAGAAAAAAAGATTCACTTAAAAATGACATATATCATAAACAATCATACTTACTGCATAATGAGTTTTGCACATGCCACTCAAATCAATCTTAATTTCTTCTACATCTTGTCACATGACAAGATCCTGATTTAGCGAATCAGAGGGTTTACAAATCTACTAATATGGTATAACCAAGTAAGCTTTATTTCTGGAATGCAAGAGAGTTGTTCAATGTTCAAAAGCCATTCATTCATTTATTCAACACATTTACTGAGCATCTACTACATGCCATGTGTTGCTCTTGATGCTGTGGCTACAGCAATGAATAAAACAGACCTCAATCTCTAATCTCATGGTCCTTACATTGTAGTCAGAGAGACAAACAACAAACAAGATAAATAAACAAAATATATAGTATATTATTGTTAGTGATACCTACTAAAAAGAGAAAAATTAAAGGCAGAAAGGAAGATATGAAAAGTTGAGATGGGTTGAACATTTAGATAGTGTGACCCGAGAAGGAATCACTACGAAGGAAACCTTTGAGTAAAAACCTGAATTCAATGAGGAATCTAAGTATGGTGATATTTTGGGTAAGAATATCCTAGGCAGGAGAACAAAGAAATGAAAAGGCTCTGTGAAGGCAACAAGCCCAGTATATTCCAAGAACATCAAGGAAACCAGGATGGCTGAGCTAGAGAGAGAATAATAGAAGATGAAGCAGAGAGATAAGGTTGAAGAGAGTAGGGTCTCTAAGTTATAGTAAAGACATTTGCATTTACTCTAAACATCAGGGGAAGTGGGGGTGGGGGAGAGCAGAGTTTGAACTTGAGGGATGTGTTGAGAATAGACTATACGGATACTAGATTGGCAGGGAACCCAGTCAATCTATACACTTTTTTTTTTATTATGTTATGTTAATCACCCAGTCAATCTAAATCATTCATTGCAACAGCAAGCCAAAGGAGAAAAGAAACCTTTCAATTAAAGTATTTGATAAACTTAGTCATTCCTGAATATTAAAAAACTGTTAGTAAAATAGGAATAGGAGGAAACTTAGTTTATGCAGTAAAGAATTATATATAATTTAACAAATCATTCTTGGTTATGTTAATTCAGATATAAAAGAAAATATCCTTATCTTGATAAAGAATATATCAGAGGATCTTCTGACCTGGCGGATTCCTCACTCCTTGTGGGCTACCAAGACCACAGAACTTATGACTTGGCTCCACTCACTGACATTATTTCTTCGTATTGCTTTTTTTTTTTTTGCAGTACTGGTAAACATAAGTGAAAATAACCTTAGAAAAAAGGGAGAGAATGACCCTGGTAAATACAACTCCTTATTGACAATGTATCCTATTTCCAGTCTTTCTAGTTATGTCCTTCTCTCCCTAACCAGTATCACTTTTTGGTTTTTGCCATTGAGAACCTTGTTGGGGGCACTTCAGGTAGTAAGGCCATAAGTAATTTGTCTTTCCTAATCTATCTTTTTCTGCATTTTTACAACGAGCAAGTATTTTCCTAATCAGAAAATTGGAACTCAATGATGCAATTATTTAATGCATGGAGAAAAAGCTTGGATATGAAGACATCAAAGTGTGGCAATCTCTACATGGAAGTTTTATGGGGAATATTAATTTGTGTCTCTATTTTTTTTTGTATTCTTCAAATGTTCTATAAGGCTTTAGTAATTTAATTTTATGGCAAAATTGTCAACCTGAAAAATTTTGTAAGAGCTCTCCTCACTATTAAAACATTTACTCATACATGTTTTAAAAAAGAAAAAGAAAAAAGGAGAGAATATGTCAGAAACAGCAAAAGTTACACTAAATGATGAAACAAAAGAGGCATTCCCATTTTCTTCAAGAATAAGATCAGGAGGCTCTCAGGCACCACATCACTCAACATGGTTCTGGAGGTTCTGATCAACGTAGCACATGCAGAAAATAAAAGAAAAAAGTATAAATATTGGAAAGGAATAAATGAAAAAAATCATCATTTGCAGATGATCATGTATAAATACCTGGAAAAAACAAAGGATCACCTGAAAACTATTGGAATTAATAAGATAGATCACAAAAATTGGCAGATACAAAATAAATATATAATAGTAGAACATGTTCCTCAAACAGAAAATTCCCTATCAGAAATTGCAATTGGACAAAGAATAGCATTTCAGCAACAAAGACTACTAAACACCTAGGAAAAACCTAACAAGTAATAGGAATTATTTAGCTGAAGAAACTTATGAAATTTGATTAACAAACATAAAAATAGATCTGAACAAAATGGAAACATACCATATTCCTGGAGGGGAAGTCTCAGTTTTAAGATGTTACTGTTTCTCAAATTAATTTGCAGACTTATTACAATTACAATACAAATTCCAAATGCTTATTATGTGTTTAGTGTTGCTCAATCTGGAACTTGATTAATAACCACAAGTGCACCTGCTAATATGTGCATATAAAGGACAACGGAAATTGTTAGCTGTGGCTGAGAGTGGAAAAGATATCACAGAGCTCTTTCTCTGTATACTTTATATATTTATTATTCTGAATATTTTTAACCATTAATATATGTTATTTTTTTCAACAGAAAAGAAAAAAAAAACAAGAGTTTCCTAATCTGGATTATTATATATAACACTCTCTAGGCCATTGTATCAGTTCTTAATATCTAGGGGAACAGTCACAGACCCTTTCAGAAACTGATGAGGTCAGTGACCTCCATCCGCCTTCCCCCAAAAATGCACTTAGCTACACATACACTCACAAACAAAACCCTGTGTACAATTCCAGATACAGCACAGAAGTGGTCAGCTGAGAAAGCCCAGTCTAGGTTAATCAGTATGGTCAGTGGGGAGACTCCCTGGGGCCCCCGGCATACATTTGGCTGAGGGGGCAGCAGAGGGGGCGTGGGCTGCAGGCAGTGACCCCGCAGCAAGGCTAGGTTCTCCCAGGGTGCCCTGTGGTGAGGAGGCCAGACGTAAGAGGCCCAGCTGGCTGCACCTCTCAAGCCAGGTGGTAGCCCCCGTGTTAGGAGCCATGTTAACTAAGGCACCATGAATGAGGGCAGAGCAGGCAGACCTGGGGGCTTCCCCCAGGCAGCAATCACTTCTTCATGGAAACCCACAGCTGCAGGGCTATGTGGGAACAGCAGTCCCTTCTATGTATCCCTGAGTCACATCCCTGGGAATTTGGGGGG
>NW_028048569.1:0-416 GCF_054177405.1 Leptonychotes weddellii
ACCATCACCGCCATCACCGCCACCACCACCACCATCACCACTGCCACCACCACCACCATCACCGCCACCACCACCGCCATCACCGCCATCACCACCACCACCACCACCATCACCACCACCACCACCATCACCACCGCCATCACCACCATCACTGCCATCACCACCACCATCACCGCCATCACCACCACCACCACCACCACCATCACCGCCATCACCATAACCATCACCATCACCACCACCATAACCAACCATTACCTCTACCACCATCACCACCACCGCCACCATCACTATAACCTTCACCCCCTATCACCTCCATCACTGGCCTCTATGTCTCCTCTTCAATGAATCCCTTCATGTTCAAAGCATATAAACTGTTGAATAAGGACTCCACAATCCCTAAGATAGCACCTCTCTCC
>NW_028048570.1:0-416 GCF_054177405.1 Leptonychotes weddellii
ATCGAGTTGCTTTGTTCTTCACACACAAAAATTGATTTGTTCTTCATTGCTGTCAGAATTTGTGATCTCAGGTGAAGGCAAAATGCTGGGCTGGCAAATGTTCACAACTAATATAAGTTTTAAATAAAACACTGGGTGTGCTGCAAATTCATTAGGTAATGAAAGCCATCAAGAAAAATTGAAAATGCTCTAGTTCTCTATGGATTTATGGCTGATTTTAATAAAAAAAGTATCACATTTGATGTAGTTTGCCTAATACTGGCAGACTTAAAAAAAACTACCTAATGAATTCATTGTTGGTGGAAGATTTACCTGTGATGCCAGGGGTGGAGAGTGTTAAAGTCTAGATACATATCAGCTAAATGTTCATTTCCAACTGATAGCTTGATACTCAGCTTTGCAAGGGGAAAGAAAAT
>NW_028048571.1:0-416 GCF_054177405.1 Leptonychotes weddellii
AAAAAAAAAAAAAAAAAACCTCATTAATTCAGACTGTTCTTATTTGGAATTTGTGATGATCCAGAGAGTGGCCTGGCGGGTGTTTGTTTACTTTTGCATTATCAGGGAAAAGAGAGCTTGCCAAGCAAATGGGGAATGTAAGCAGATTGGAAGGGAAACATTTCAACAACCTTCCAGAGGGAAAAGCCCCTTCTCTTACTTTAAAAAGCACCAGTTTACAGGCAAAAGATCCATGGTGACGTTCTGATCAGTTTACGTCAAAATACTTTTTAAAGCAACCCATTGCTGGTCTAGCTGGCGTCATTCTATGAACTGAAATTTGTTTCTTTTTTTTTTTTTTTAAAGATTTCATTTATTTAATTCTCAGAGAGAGAGAGAGACTGAGAGAGAGAGAGAGAGAGCGCGCCTAAGCAGAG
>NW_028048572.1:0-416 GCF_054177405.1 Leptonychotes weddellii
ATCGAGTTGCTTTGTTCTTCACACACAAAAATTGATTTGTTCTTCATTGCTGTCAGAATTTGTGATCTCAGGTGAAGGCAAAATGCTGGGCTGGCAAATGTTCACAACTAATATAAGTTTTAAATAAAACACTGGGTGTGCTGCAAATTCATTAGGTAATGAAAGCCATCAAGAAAAATTGAAAATGCTCTAGTTCTCTCTGGATTTATGGCTGATTTTAATAAAAAAAGTATCACATTTGATGTAGTTTGCCTAATATTGGCAGACTTAAAAAAAACTACCTAATGAATTCATTGTTGGTGGAAGATTTACCTGTGATGCCAGGGGTGGAGAGTGTTAAAGTCTAGATACATATCAGCTAAATGTTCATTTCCAACTGATAGCTTGATACTCAGCTTTGCAAGGGGAAAGAAAAT
>NW_028048573.1:0-416 GCF_054177405.1 Leptonychotes weddellii
ATTGAGATCAAATATCAGGAGAGGCATTTTCATGTGTACGTAAGTGGGTGGGGGGAGATTGGAAAAGATAATCAGAATTTCATATAATGTCCTTTTAGACTTAAAAATACGTTTGTTGTATTTTTTCCATGAAGGAAAAAGTATTTTTATTTCTGTCTGTCCCAGCACCGTCTACAACATGTATTGGATGCTAAAAACTGTGATTTTTTTTTTCCTAGTTGATATGAGAGTTAGTAGGGAGTTTAAAAAAAAAAGGTATAGTATGCTGCCCCCAAATTAGAGATACGTGGATAAATACTTTATATTTGAGTTCTTTTTTTTTTTTTTTAAAGATTTTATTTATTTGACAGAGAGAGACACAGTGAGAGAGGGAACACAAGCAGGGGGAGTGGGAGAGGGAGAAGCAGGCTTCCCAC
>NW_028048574.1:0-416 GCF_054177405.1 Leptonychotes weddellii
AATGCATATTACTCCTTAAGAAAAATGAGTAAGAGGGTATAAAGTTTCTTTTTTTTAAAAAAAAGGAGTAAACATATCTTTATTTGCAGATGACACAACTTCTATGTAGAAAATCATAAAATGTAACTCAGAAATATTAGAATTGGTGAGTTTAGCAAAGTTACAGGATGAGAAGTTGTCATAAAATCAGTTGTGTTTTGGGCGCCTGGGTGGCTCAGTCGGTTAAGCGACTGCCTTCGGCTCAGGTCATGATCCTGAAGTCCCGGGATCGAGTCCCGCATCGGGCTCCCTGCTCGGCAGGGAGTCTGCTTCTCCCTCTGACCCTCCCCCCTCTCATGTGCTCTCTCTCATTCTCTCTCTCTCAAATAAATAAATAAAATCTTTAAAAAAAAAAAAATCAGTTGTGTTTTTATATA
>NW_028048575.1:0-416 GCF_054177405.1 Leptonychotes weddellii
ACCCTGGGATCATGACCTGAGCCGAAGGCAGACGCTTAATCAACTGAGCCACCCAGGCATCCCTATTTGTTTTTCTATTCATTTGTCTTACAGAGGGGAGATACTATAATATACTCCATTTTATATTCTAATTGTTTCACTTAATATGAAAGCCAAATCATCTTTACACATGATTTTGAACTTTGTGTACATGAGTCAGATTTTACTTATCTATCTGCCCATTACTGGACATTCAGGTTCTTTTCACATTTTCTTCATGCTTCTTTTTAATAAGATGAAAAGCATCCATACCATGTAATTTTTTTACTATTTCAAATAACGTCCTTGGGATCGGATGAAAACAGAATGGGGGTGGGGTTGAGTTCTCTGAGTGAGATATCCAAGACTGGTTGTACAGCCTCCCAAAAGGGTTAAAC
>NW_028048576.1:0-416 GCF_054177405.1 Leptonychotes weddellii
AAAAAAGGGTAATTCTGGGCTTTTCCCCTTTCATGTATCTACAAAAGGCCTTTTTTATACATATGACACCAAATCCTGTTCCCTAATACTAAGCTTAGAGGTCTAGGCAGCAAACCCTGGTTACAAATCTGTGAAGTAACTCTCATACCATCCAAAAGTATGGAATAATCTTGCTCAGGCCACTGTTAGAAATATCTTCAGGTAAATGTGTATCAGCAGCATGACCCTTTTGTAAAGCCAGAGTCATTTTTTCATACTGTTCTTTGAGAAAGGCTTCCTGATAAGTTAATGGAATAAACCAGAAAATATCTCCACTATAGGAAGAGTGGTGGGGCTCCTGGCACTCTCCTGCATTGCTGGCTAAACCCCATATTGGTGTTTAAAAAAAAAAAACCCACCTTCTGAGGGCAATTTGT
>NW_028048577.1:0-416 GCF_054177405.1 Leptonychotes weddellii
ACTGGAGATTTTTTTCTTTATGTATACCATATATTTTTACCAATATCCTTTTTTAGGTACATACAAGAAAGCTTGGAGAATTAAGGAATTAAGGAAAAAATATTAGAAATTATTGAGAGGTTTTCCTTTGTTTAAAACACATCTGTTTTACATTTTAGTTTCTTTTTAAGATTTTATTTATTTATTTGACAGAGAGCAGTAGAGGGAGAGGGAGAAGCAGACTCCTCGCTGAGCAGAGAGCCCGATGGGGGGCTCGAACCCAGGACCCTGGAACCATGACTTGAGCCGAGGGCAGACGCTTAACTGACTGAGCCACCCAGGCATCTAATTTTTTTTAGTATTTTTGAAACCACTTTATTGGGCTGTGAGTAACAGACAAAAAGCTCTACATGGTGTGTACAAATTGATGGGTTGGG
>NW_028048578.1:0-416 GCF_054177405.1 Leptonychotes weddellii
GGTCGTAGGGAGAAGGAGAAGCAGACTCCCTGCTGAGCAGGGAGGACGACTGCGGGGCTCAATCCCAGGACCCCAGGATCGTGACCTGAGCTGAAGGCAGACGCTTAACTGACTGAGCCACCCAGGTGCCCCTGAAAATGGTTTTTTTTAAAGGCCCCTCTCCTAGCCACAACAAGCTGGGTCAGGAAAAAAAAAAAAAGCCTGAATGTTATTTATACTTTTCAGACTACTAGATTAGCCTAAAAATTCTGGGTGATATATCCACTAGGTGAAGAACAACAACGTTTAACTAAAGCTCCTCTGGATACTTTACTTACATTCTCTTCTTCACGGTTTATCCGCCCCTCCCCCACCAAGAAAAAACAGGTAGATTACACAGAAATATGCTAAGAGAACTTATACAATGTTGCCATCCA